>NW_020953958.1:1264093-1393550 GCF_900497805.2 Vombatus ursinus
CACACACACACACACACACACACGCACACACACACACACACACACACTCCCAGTCCTAGAGGAAGATCCATAAGAATCCTCTGTACCTCCTATCACTTCCAGACTTTTCCTTTCCCTTTTTCACTCAGCACCTTTTACAAGTATATTCAAAGTTTTCCACCTAATCCAAACTATGGTAGCTGCAGTACAGCAATACCGAAGTCATTCTCCCTCTTTTCTCAAGGAGTTCAGCACTTACCCTCCTGTCTTCCCCTCCTCCCTATCTCCTGTCCTGTACTAGTCAACTTTAATGTACACATAGACACTTTTTCAAACTACCCAATCTTGCAATTTTTCAGCCTTTTTGAATATGTGACCTAATGCTTTCATTCTACCTCTGCTACACATAAGGATGGGCACACACAAGATCTCCCCATTACCCAGAAGTGTTCACACTAATATTTCTCTGTCTGACCATAATTTCCTATCATTCCATCTTTCCTTGTACCTCAGACTTCCTCAACCTGTTTTTCCCCCTCATCAAGACCTCAAATCCCTCCATCCTTTAGTTCTTGCTTTTTCTTCACTTTCCTCCCTTTCTAATCTTATGTTAATCATTTCAACTCTTCACTGCCTTCTTTTCTTGTATCCCTTTACCCCTGTCCTATTGCCACTTACCTCTCACAAAACCTTAGCTCTGGTTTACTGCCACCATCCTCCTCTTCCTCCTTATACATAAGCTGCTGAATATTCCAAGTGTGCTCACTGGGTACATTACAAATTCACCTTATCTATCCTCCTTGGGGCCTTCACTGAGACTAGGCAATCATTTTATTCCTCCCTAATTAACTTTCTATCTCACTCCCCATAAAAACTATTCCAAATCTTTTTTTCCCCCTCCCTAATGCTCTTCCTGCATTCCTACCCAGTCTTTCTTTTAGCTGAGGATCTGGTCTCTAAGAAAATCAAGGCCATTTGATGTGAACTCCTTCTTCTCTCATCCTTTTCATCTCACAACCTCTTGTCACCATCTCCTCTTCTCTCTGACAAGGAGATGACCCTTCTTATTGCCAAGGTCATCTCTACATGTCCACTTTATCCTATCACCTCCCAATGCTTTCTCAATCAGTCCCCACCCTAGAATCTTCAACTCTATCAAATTATTCCTTCCCAACTGCCTTCACATATTCCCAAATCTGTCCCATACTTTAAAAAAATTCTTTAGACGTGCCATCAACTTAGGCTATCCTCCTGTAACTATCTCTCCCCCTGTCTCATCCAAATCCTTGAAAAAGCTTTATATATTTGATAACTCCTCTCCTTTCATTCATTCCTCAACCCACCTCAATCTGGCTTCTGACCTTATCGCTCAAATGAAAACTTTACTTCCAAAGTTACCAAACTCAGTTGCTAAATCTGATGGCCCTTTCACAGTCCTAGTCTTCATCTGAGGACTTTTTTTGGTCACCTCCTTAAGACCCTCTCCTCTCTGCATTTTTGTTACCCTACTTTCTTCTGATTCTTCTCCAACCTTCCCATTGTCTTTTCCTGGATCATCATCTATACCATACAAACTATAGATGTCCCTCAAAGCTCTTTCCCAGCCTCTATTCTCTCTTTTCTCTATGCTCTTGGTGTTGGTAGCTTTCTCACCCCATTTGCAATTAGCTATCATCTCTATGTAGATGACTTTCAGATCTACATATCCAGCCCAAATTTTTTCTGAGTTTCAGTCCCACATCACAAATTACCTATTAGAGGGGTGGAGCCAAGATGGCAGAGCAAAAGCAGTGATTTGCTTGAGCTCTCCCCCAAAACCTTCCAAATACCTATAAAAAATGGCTCTAAACAAATTCTAAAGCAGCAGAACCCACAAAAAGACAGAGTGAAACAAATTTTCAGCACAAGATAACCTGAATGCTTGACTGGAAAGGTATATTGCGCTGGGCTGGGAGAAGAGCGCAGTTCAGCGTGGGCGTGCAGGCCTCAGCGAACCTGGCGCAGGTCTCAGAGGACTGAATCACAGGCAGCTGTGGTGGTTTCCAGAACTCTCAACACACAAATGCCAAAGACAATTTAGAAGGTCAGTGGGAAAAGTCTGTTTCTGAGGTAGTGAGAGAGAGAAGCAACGTGGTCTTAGCTCTAGTCCCCAAGCCTGGTGGCTACTTCCTGAGCTTCCAGCTCACAGACTGATGAGGAATCGAGTGGCTGATCAGAGGGGGATTGCAGAGATCTCTTTGCTGGTGCAGGATTCTCTTGCTTTGCCTGTGCTTGGATCTGGGTCACAGTTCTGGGTGGTGGTCTTGGGGCAAGGAGGAGCGTTGCTGTGGTTTAGCTTATAGTGGCTGTGGAAGGGAAATCCTCCTCAGAGTTCCAAGACAGAAAAGAGTACTTGTGGTCACTCATAGACCACAGCATAGGCCAGGAAAGGAGTAAACACCTCGCCCTTGATCATAGCACCTTGGAAGAACCGAAAATTTACAGGTCCCTAGAAGTATCTCCGAAAACAGTTCCACAAAACCCTGGAAGCCTGGGACAGTACATTCTCCTCACCAGAAACAGACCCCTACCTTAACAAAGAGTTTTTAACTCGAGTAATTGGCTGGGATCACGAGCAAGCAGCACAAAAAGAGTCAGACTATAGAATCTTACTTTGGTGACAAAGAAGATAAAAACATACAACCAGAAGAAGAAAACAAAGCCAAAGCTCCTACATCCAAAACCTCCAAGAAAAATATGACTTGGTCCCAGGCCATGGAAAAGCTCAAAAAGAATTTTGAGAAGCAATTAAGAGAAGTAGAGGAAAAACTGAGAGTGATACAAGAAAATCGTGAAAAATAAGTCAACAGCTTGCTAAAGAAGACCAAAAAAAAAGAAAATACTGAAGAAAATAACACTTTAAAAAATAGCCTAACCCAAATGGCAAAAGAGGTCCAAAAACCCAATGAAGAGAAGAATACCCTAAAAAGCAAAATTGGCCAAATGGCAAAGGAAATACAAAAGCTCACTGAAGAAAATTCTTCCTTAAAAATTAGAATAGAGCAATTGGAAGCTAGTGACTTTATGAGAAATCAAGACACTATAAAAGAAATCCAAAAGAATGAAAAAATAGAAGAAAATGTGAAATATCTCATTGGAAAAACAACTAACCTGGAAAATAGATCCAGGAGAGAGAATTTAAAAATTATTGGACTATCTGAAAACCATGATCAAAAAAAGAGCCTAGATATCATCTTTCAAGAAATTATCAAGGAAAACTGCCCTGATGTTTTAGAACCAGAGGGCAAAATAGAAATTGAAAGAATCCACCGATGTCCTCCTGAAAGAGATCCCCAGAGGAAAACTCCTAGGAATAGTGTAGCCAAATTCCAGAGTTCCCAGGTCAAGGAGAAAATATTACAAGCAGCCAGAAAGAATCAATTCAAGTATTGTGGAAACACAATCAGGATAACACAAGATTTAGCAGCTTTTACATTAAGATACCGCAGGGCTTAGAATATAATATTCCAGGGGGCATGTCCCCACCCTCTCTTTTGAGTCTTATTAAGCATTACTCCCTCTATCATACTCTATAATCTAGTCAATCTAGCCTTCTCTCTGTTCCTCCACTTCCCATCTCTATGCCTTCACATTATTAGCTATCTGCCATAACTGGAATGACCTCCCCTACATAACTCCACCTCATTAAATAGCTATCTTTCTTAAAAATACAGCTCAAGCACCCACAGGAATCCTTTCTTAACCCCCACCCCCCACAACTGCTAGCACTATCCCTCCCAAACTACCTTCTATTTAACAACTGTGTATATATTTGTATTTATTTGCTTTCTGTTTTGTTATATATGTTTATGCATGTATTTGTTACGTTTCCCATTGGAATGTAAGCTGAGTGTCATTAGATAGTTTTCACTCTTTGTGTGTGTATACCCAGATCCTAGCACTTAAAAATATTTGTTAATAGATTGATTACTGCTTATCATTGAACTCAGATTTTAAAAATACATGTTAAAAAAGATAGAAGCAAAGCCATGCAACTGAAAAGGAACACACAGGGACAGCACAGTCATTTTCAATAAATATAAGAAACAATACAAGGGGTCTTCTTAGCTATGTTGGATATTTTAAAATCATGGCTAGGTAGAATAAGAGGCCAAAATGGATAAAATAAAATTAAGTAGGGACAAATGTAAAGTCCTACACTTGGATAAAAATTTAAAAATAACCACACAATTACAGAGTAGAAGAGCAATTAGGAAAAAGCAGATGTGAGAGAGATCTGGGTATTTAATCTACTGCCACCTTGACCATCTCCCTTCAGATCCCAATGGAGATAGCCTTGGACCCTGAAGAAGAAATAGAAAAACTTATAAGTTTATATTTAACCCTAGAAGTCAGAAGGAATTATTGTGATTTTTAAGGTAGGGAGTGACATAGTCAGTCCTGTGTTTTGGGAAGATTACTTTGAAGGCAGTTCTAAGAGGAGTTATTACAACCTCCCACTAGTCCAAAAGTCATATGAACTTTTTTGATTCACATATCTCATTAACTATTATTAAGCCTATAGTTCACCAAAACGTCTCCATCTTTTCAGGTCTGCTGTTGTCCCGCTACTCCTTCCTAGTCTTGGAATTGTAAAGTTAATATTTTGAACTCAAGTATATGGAAAGAGCACTGAATTTGGAGCCAAAGGATTTAGGTTCAAATACCAGCTCCATCACCTATGTGACCTTAGTCAAGTACTAATTCTTTAGAACTCAGTTTCCTCATCTATATCATGTGGGGTCAGATAAGATAGATTATGAGATTCCTTTCAGCTGTAAATCAATCTCATGATCATTCTAGTCATCCAATTTTGTACTCTTAAGGTCATCCTCAATTCCTCAGCATCCTTAACTCCAATATCCAGCCGTTTCTGACTGTATCTCAGACCAAATAACTGAACAATTACCAATGTTTGTTAATTCTCTCTCCACATAGCTGTTCCATCCTCAGTTCCCACTCATGTGGCCATAACATAGGTTCAGGCTACCATCCACTTTCACCTGGGCTATGATACCTAGTCTCATGCCTCAGTTTCCTCTCCTTTCTAACCTATCCTTTATGTATTAATATCCCTAAAGCACAGACCTGACTATGTCAGATCCCTACTCAGCAAAGGCCAGTAACTCCCAATCAATTACCTGTGAGATCAAATATAGACTCCTCTGTTTGGTCTCCACAACCTGGCTCCAACCTTTTCCAATGCCATTCCCATTCTCTCCCTAAATTAGAAGCCATACAATTTTAAAAATATGTATGGTCCAGCACAAGAAATCAACACATTGACCACGTCTGAGAAATGGAATAAGTACTCCCTCTTTGGCAATTGATGGGGAAAATTGAAAGCAATCTGGAACCAATGTGATTTAGACCAATATCATATACCATATACCACAATAAACTCCAAATGATCCATTGCCTATATATGAAAGGTCATATCATAAAAAAATAATAGAGGAGAAAAATATTTCTTTCACAACTATGACTAGAAGGAGAAATCTTAGCTATACATGTAGTCATAAAAGGCAAAATGAACAGTTTCAATTACACAAAAGTGAAAAGTTTTTGCAGAAGTGAAATAAAGAATTAGAATTAGAAGAGACACAACTAATTGAAGAAAAATATTCCCAGTTCCTAAATGTATTCCAATGAAATAGTTCCTCACTGATTCCCATCAATGCATATTGGGCCAGTATAGTTATGCCAATGTATGAGGCTGCTTGTAAAGATCCTATAAGACAGTACACCTACTAATCTTAAGAGTAAGACTGTCTTTAAACAGAGGCTAAGTAAGGTTTTCAGGGTCCAGGAAGGTCTCTTGTCTTTCCAGATACCTCCCCCACTGCCTTTCTGACTCCTGAAATCCTTTTGTCAGGTTAGACAGACTATCAGCCCACAGTTAGGTTAAAAAAATACACCTAAATTAAAAATGCCTCTGGGGGAGAGAACACAGTGATATAAAATCATTCATACTAAAGTATAAATGATTGAAATGGATCCTTTCATGAAAACAGCTTTTGATAGATAAGAGGGAAACCAAAGTGAAGCTGGTCTCACTGGACACCTGAAGGATGAGGAAGTACACAGGGAGAAGGGGATAAAACATTCAGCAAAGAGATACTGGGGTCACTGCAGATGAAACCTTGCTGACTTAACTATTTTCCTGAGGACTGGCCTTGACAAGGAAGAATAAACTTTCTTAAAACCACTCCCAAAGAGTCTCTTCAACCTATTAATACTTTTTTTTTAATAATAAAAAAGGTATTTACTTAGAAAGCCATTTATCTAACTAGCGCCTGAAGATAAATCCTCTAATTTACAGGTGTTCTGACATCCTCCAGCAGCCAAAATCAATGTCCCTACCATAAATTCTGATATCCACTCAGCATCCGCTCCAATCAGCAGATTCATTCTTTTTTGCTTTCAGGCTGCCTGATCCACCAGCAGGATAGGGATAAATTCTAGCTAGCTGTCTTTTTGAGTGAGATACAGGTTGCCATCATTGCCCATAGGCCCAAGGCCCCTTTTCGCAATGTAGAAATTCTCCTCTGCTTCCCCTCAGCCCCACCAATTTCGATATCAACTCCTACAGGGATTGGCTGGCAAAGTTCCTCAGATCTCATAATTATACAATCATGTTAGACCTGGAAAGGACCTCAAAGGCCAGCTATTATAAACTAGATTAAGAACAACCCCACCCATACCCCCATACCATACCCAATGATTGTTCATCAGGCTTTGTTCAAAAACCTCTAGGGAGGGAGAACTCACTGTCTCCTGAGACATCCCATTCCATTTTTGGATAGTTCTAATTAATAATTAGGGAATTTGGGTTTTTTTTTTCATTTTTTTTAATTATGCCTGTCCCTTTGCAACATCTAACCACTATACCAGATTCTGCCTTTTGGTGCAAGAAAAACAAATTTAACCCCATTCAAACATGAAGATAACTTTCATTCATGTCTCACCATGGTCAGATTACTAGAAGCTGTCTAAGGAGAGAGTTCAACACTCACCCTTCCCCTCATCAAGAAAAAAAAAAGTCGAACCTAGTTTTCTGATTCCAAGCCCAGTACTACAGACAGCACTTTTCGATCCAATTGCCCAAACTCTATGCATTGAGGAAAGAAATAAAACTCCTTCTCTGATGAGGTCTGAAGCATTTATTTCTAAAGACTTGAGAAATAGTAAAGAGCCTGGGTCCCCAAAGGATGCTCCTGCAGGGAGGCACCTTCCCTTATCCTGCAATTTTCGCAGGTGTGCATATCCCCTTGTCTTTAGGAACAAAAAAACAAAAAACAAAAAAAAAGGCAGAGAAGCAAGCTGTGAAGAGAATGACATAGAGAAAGGGCTGAGGACTGACAGGAGCTGGCTCTAATTATGTCTGGTTTCGGTGCCGGCAATGTTGTATTTCAAATAGCAGATTGGCTCCTTGGCTGCAAGCTCAGGAGAACGACAGTAAATTAAAGGCAAAGTCTCCAAGTTTAAACGTTATAATTTATAAAGCCATGTTTCATCCCCATCAAGTGCCTTTCAAAATCGATGACAGCCGCCTAGAGCCGAGGACATGTCATTTAGGAACTGGACAACAGCTGTGATGGATTTATTAGGTCGGAAGCACGCAGAGACAGAAATTAATGGGAGAAGTGTGTTGGGGGAGGCGTATGAAGTGGAGAGGAGAAAGCTGGGTCATTCCATGGTAGCTCTATGAAGTATACAAAGTACACCTGCTTAGGAGGTAGGAGTCTCAGGGTCTGGTTTCAGCTCTGTAATCTTAGGCTGGAGGACCACGTCTCTTAACCTATTTCTCCAAATAATATCCACATAATAATAATGACAATAATAATATTCAGGGTGGGTGAGAAATTGGACATGTGATTTCATTGGGGTATAAAGGATTTCCTCCACCAATGCAGATGGGCACCTTCTTTGCAATGTGCGATCTCAAGGAGGTAGCTAAGACACTGAGAGGTCATTTGACTTGCCTAAGGTCACACAGCCAATTTGTACCAGAAGAAGGACTTGATTTCAGGCCTTCCTGACTTCTGATGTTTGTAAAGGGCTTTTAGGTTTTTAAATACTTTTCCTCAGAATGAGGTGAATTGGGCAAGTATTGTTACCCTCATTTTGCAGGTGAGTAGAAATAACTTGTCCAAGGTTGCACACTAGAACTCAAATTCTCTGACTCCTCCTCCATATTGCCTTAGCACTCCTTCTCAGTCTTCTTCAGTAGATTGTAGTCTATCTCTCACTCCTGGCCTAGAATTGAAAGACCTTTACAATTTGCTTCCATCCCACCTTTCTCTTATTTCATATTACTTCCCCTTATACATTCTAAGCTTAGCCTTAGTGGACTAGAAGCCACCCCCAAGTTCTAGGCATCATACTCCACCTCCATTCATCTGCACATGCTAACCACCATGCCCTATGCTGCCATCTCTACTTCTTCCTGTCTCTCAGAATCCTTTGTTCCTTCAAGCCGAAGATCAATTGTCACTTTCTCTGTGAAGCTTTCCTTGATATCCCCAGTTATCAGAGGTCTCTTCCTTCTCAACCTTCCTCTTATCTACTGAGTATATATATATATATATATATATATATATATATACACACACACACACACACATACACACACACCCACATATATATACATATACATATATACACATATACATACACCTATACATATATACATATACACACACGTATGCACATATATACATATACACACATATCTATGTACACATATATATACACACACACACACACACACACACACACACACATATATACACACATATATACCTCCTCCCCAATTTGAAAGTAAGCCTTCTAAGGGTAGTGACTGATTCGCTTTTACTTTTGATTTCCTCCTGCCTAGCGGAATGTATTGGACATAGTAAGCACAAAACAAATATTTTTGAATTCAGTTGATGATACAAAAATGACCAAGTTCTGATTTCCAAGAAATTTACAATCTATTAAGGATAATAAAAATGAATGGCCAAAATACTCACAATGTGTGTTATGATCAGACAAGCACATAAAAGCGGTCCAAAAGACAGGCAAGATAGCTAAGCATTCACTCAAATAAATTTATTCATTTAATAATTTATTACTATGTGTCAGGCAATGTGCTAAGTGCTAGAGATATAACAAGAGACAAAAGACAGTCCCCACCCTCAAGGAGCTTATATCTAAGGAAGAGATGACTTACAAACAAATATATACAAATGAGCTATATACAGGACAAATGGGAGATAATTAACAGAGGGAAATCACTGGAATTAAGAGGGGTTAGGGAAGGTTTTCTATAAAAAATGGGATTTTAGTGGAGACTGAAAGAAAGTCAGGGAGGTCAGTAGTCAGAGCAGAGAAGGAAGAGTGTTCCAAACATGGAGGTACCCAGAGAAAATTGCGGAACCAAGAGATGGAGTGTCTTGTTCATGGATCAGCACAGAGGCCAATGTCACTAGAAGGAAGAGTACATGTAGGGGAGTAAGGTGTAAGAAGGAGGGGATTTTGAATGCCAAACAGAGCATTTTGCATTTGCTCCTGGAGGCAATAGAGAGCCACCGAAGTTTATCGAGAAATCACTTTAATGGCAGAGTGGTGAATGGAGTGAAGTTTGGAAGAACTTGAGGTAAGCAACCTCACCAGTGGGTTATTGAAGTAATTGAGATGTGAGGTGAAGAGGGCCTGCAATAGAGTGGTGATAGTGTCAGAGCAGAGAAGGGGGTCTGTTTGAGAAATGTTGTAAAGGTGAAATCAACAGTCCTTAGCAACAGTTTGGATATGGAGGGTGAGAGATAGTAAGAAATCCAAAATGACTCCTAGGTTGTGAGCCTGAGGAACCAGGAAGATGGGTTGTCCTCTAAATTAATATGGAAGTTCAGAGGGGGAGAGGGTTAAGAGGAAAAAACAATGAATTCTGCTTTGGAGATATTGAGTTTAAGATGTCTACTGGACATCCAGTTTGAGATGACTGAAAGTTAGTTGAAGATGTGAGATTGGAGGTCAGCAGAGATCTTGAGTAAAGGTAGATTTGACAATCATCAGGATAGAGATGGTAACTGAACCCATGGGAGCTGATGAAATCTTTACTTTCTCCAAGTAAAGAAGAAGAGGACCAAGGACAGAACCCTGAGGGACACCTGCAGTTAAAATGTGTGATCTGGAGGAAGATCCAGCAAAGGACACAGAGAAGCAGCAGTCAAACAGGCAGGAAGAAAACCAGGAGCATGTCCCAAAAACCTAAAGAGAAGAGAGGATAAGGGAGAGAGAGAGAGATCGATAGTGTCAAAGGCTGCAAAGAGGTCAAGAGGAATGAGGACCGAGCAAAATGCATTGGATTTGGCAACTAAGATATCATTGGTAACTTTGGAAGGAGTAGTTTCATGGAATGATTCAAAGGAAGATGCAAGAAAAGGTAGGAAGAGACTAGGGAACTGTGAGAGGTTCATTTTTTTTCTCAGATGTACAATAATTAAAGCCAAGTACTCAAATGCATCTATGAGTTTATTGATTTGAAAGTTCCCTCAAACCTACTCATCCATACCTGCCTACCCCATGTTGTTCTTGTTCTTGTTGTCCTCTACTAATAATGGAGGAGACTCATTCAATGCTCTGGAGTTGTTCCTTACTTTCTCTTGAGAGGGTAGTAGTATGAGGTAATGTCAGAATATGGAACACCTTGAATGCCAGACTAAGAAGTGTATATTTTAAACTCCAGGTAGCAGGAATTAACTGAAGATTTGTTGGTTTGTTGTTGTAGCTGTTGCTGTTTTTAAAGCAGGATCATGGCATGATCAGATCCATCCTGATGAATATAAATTTGGCCTGCCATGGATGATGGATTGGAAAAGGGGAAGCCATAAGGAGGTAGACCACTGTAAGCACTGAGGAGAGAAACACTGAAGGCCTGAAATAGAATGGTGGCAATGGGAGTAGAAAGGAACCCCCAATAAATGTCCATTTAGCTTCCTTTAAAAGTTATCCCTTCCACATTGCAACTTTCCTCATCTTGGTTTCAATATATCATGGGTCAGCATAAGAAATTAAATGAGAATTCTTTTGCGGGGGGAGGATCTATGGAAGCTACAGATGATGCATGAAGGCCAGCAAATGACATAGAAAATGTTTAGAAACTTAGAAATGCATATAATACATGTATAGTATTGTATATCAACAAATTTCAACTTTTAATATAATAACAATTCAGACATCTTCTCTGGTACAAAGAGAGGGACAAAAAATTTTACTTGGATTTTCCAGATTGTGGGGCACCATACCCCTAACCCTGGTGATGTGAAAGGGATAACTGTATATAGATTTAGGAAATATAGGAAAAATTTTAGGAACATAGGAACTTGCTCCCTCCTACATGCAGTATATTTCTTGACAATTATAATTGCTAGGAAGGATTCAGCCTTTCAATTACTGTTAAACAATTTTCAATTCAACAAAAACTTTCAACAATTCAATAAATTGTTGTTATTGTTTCTTTTTTATGCTGAGTCCAAATCTGCCTCTGAAATTTCCATCCTTCAGTTGCTCTCTGGGGCCATGCAGAATAAGTATTCCACATGACAGACCTTCAAAAACTAGAAGACAATTATCATTGTCCCTCCTAAAATCTTTCCTTCTCCTGCACAAATAAGCCTTCTTGTTTCCTTAAATGGAAATGTTTTGATTCCCTCACCATTGTGGTCCCAATAATCTGAAAATGCTTCCAGCTTGTAAACAACTCACCTAAAATGTAGCATTCAGAACTGAACACAGTACGCCAGATGTGACCTGGCCAGGGTAGAATACGCTGGAAATGTCAACTCCCACTTAAAGCCTTCTGTTCCATTGATCAAGGAGAAGAGCTCCAGTATACCATGCAGAAGTTCTTTGGAGAATTTGGAAGGCTACCATAATGACTGAATAAAGCATTTGTTAAGTGTTTATTCTATGTAAAACACTACTAAGGACTGAGGGTACAACAGAAAACTCCAACAGTCCCTGCTTTCAGAAGGCAATTCTAAAGGGGGGAGAAAGCACACATGAAAGGTTTCAGCTGCAAATCAGGTGGAAAGGTGCTATGGTCCTTAGGGTGCTAATGCAGGAAGATAGTAATGTCTTTTCTTTAATGTCATTTCTACTGATAAAATCAAAAGTTTCTGCTATCATGCCATTTGACAGTGACAAAGATTTTGGTGGCAAAAGCTTTCTTTTTCAAATCTTCAATAGACGTGGCTGTAGCACTTGCTGAGCAATTTCCAAGTTGTATCACCACAAGAGGTGCTTCCTGGGATGGACAACCCATGGACAGTGGGTTAGAAGCATTATCATTCCCAAGGCCCTTGGGTTCAGGATCAATGAGTCAGTCAACTAGTATTTATTAAATACCTACTATGTGCCAGACACTGTGCTAAGTGCTAGGCGTGCAGAGGAAGACAAAAAGCAGGCCCTGAACTCAAGGAGCTCACAATCTAATGAGGGAGAGAATATGCAAACAACTATGTTTGAACAAGATATGTCCAGGTTAAATTGAGTGTAATCTCAGAGAGAAGGCATTAAGATTAAGGAGAACTGAGAAAGGCTTTATACAGAAGGTGGGACTCCAGCTGAGCCTTGAAGGAAGCCAGGGAAGCTAGGAGGCAGACATGAGGAGGGAGGGTGTTCCAGGAATGAGGAACAGACAAAGAAGTTGCTTTACAAGTTTAAGACTAGGAAGGAGTATCTACATAGCAATTTGTCTACAAAGATTAAGGGGCTTGATGAGTTAAAAATTAAATAATATCCAATAATGTTTTATAGCAAAAAAAAATGTTAAGTATCCTCAGACTGCCTTGACAGGCATAGGGTCTATCAGGTAGTTGAACCAGCCACAATTGCAATTGCCTCCAAAGTAGTCTCTTTGTCTCATCTGTCCCTTCTCCAATCTATTCTAAACATAGCCACCAATGTAATATTCCTACGGTCAAGGAAGTTTGATCAATTATAGCAATTCCCTATAACCTCTAGGTTTAAATACAAACTCCTCTGCTTAGTGCTTAGTACCTTTAACAAGCCACCCTCAACTTACCTTTCAAGCTTTATTACAATTACTTCCCTTTATCCACCCTATGGTAACCCAAAGCCAATGGCCCTTTTACTGTTTCTTATACACCTCACTCCATCTTCCATTGCTGGGCTTTTATGTTACATGACTCCTTCCTTTCTTACCTTCACCAGGTAAAATCAATAGTTCCCTTCAAAACTCTACTTAAGCACATAGCTCTGCATGAAGCCTTTCATGGCTTTTTGAGCTACTAGTCCCTTCCCCCTCTCAAATTACCTTGGATATATTTTGTATGTAGTTTGTATATATTTGATGAAATTCTATGACTTCTAAGCATTAATTAATCATCCATACAATGTTCTAGGTGCTGGGCATACAAAGACAAAAAAAATAATAAAAGGAATATAGTCCCTGACCTCAAGGAATAGGAAATATTCTAATGTGTAAGTTGGGAGGGAGAGACAATATATACATATAAAAAAGAAAATGAGAGATTCTGAGAGATGGAGGTGGGCAGAGAATGCATTACAAGCATTGGGGAAATCCAATGCAAAGGCACAGAGTTGAAAGGTGAAGAGCTATGTCCAAGGAACAGCAAGAAGACCAAATTTACTGGTTCTCAGTTCTCAGTGCTTTAGGAAGATCCCTTTGGCAACCCCGTGAGAGATGGCTTGGAGACTGGAGAAACTTGAAGCAGAGAAAACAATTAGGAGTTTACTACACTTACCTAAATAAGAGGTGATGAAAATATTAAGTAAGATGGTGCCTACATAAAGAGAGAGGAGATAGATGTAAGAAATATTATGGAGGGGAAAACAACAAGATTTGCCAATGAGTAGATTTGTAGGATGAGTGAAAGTGAGGTAAGGATGGCACATAGATCATGAACCTGGGTGAATGGAAGGCTGTTGGTACATTCAACCACAATAGATAGAGAAATTCAGAATAGGGATGTAGTTAGGAAGAAAAGTAACAAGATCTGTCTGGGGTATGTTAAGCTTAACATGTCTACAGGACATCCATCAGGAAATGTCAAGCATACAGTTGGTAATGTGGGATTTTAGCCCAGGAAAGGGACTAAGGTTGGAAACTTAAATCTAGGCATTGAGAGCATAGAACAGCTAGGTGGCACAGTGGATAGACTGCCAGGTGTGAAGTCAGAAAGATATCTTCTTGAGTTAAAATCCATCTTACTAGCTGTGTGACCTGGACTAGTTACTTAACCCTCAGTTTGCCTCAGTTTCCTCATCTGTAAAATGAGTCAAAGAAGGAAATGGCAAGCCTTTCCAGTATCTTTGACAAGAAAATGCCCAAATGGAGTCACAAAGAGTTGGATACAACTGAAATGACTGAACCATAACAACAAAAAACCAAGAGCACAGTCAAATGAAGCCAATAAGTATTTATTAAGTGCTTATTAAGTACCAGATACTGTGTTAAGTACTAGGAATATGAATGCAAAGGGAAAGAAAGCCAGTCCCTTCCTTCAAATAACATATTCCAATGGGGGATGATATCACATAAAAGGGAACTGAAAAGTACAGATGGGAAGAATCCATGACGGTGTCGAGGTGGCAACGGTGACGTAATATGTAGAGTCAGAAGCAGAGCTAAGAGAGAAAAGAAAGATGACTGCCTTGTGCCCTTCCTCAAAATGGAAAGTCTGGGAGGAACTCACCAATGGGAGAATAGGGCGGCAGGATCACAATGATGTGCCAGGGTGCAGAGACCACAGGTGCTGAAATAATTTCCAGGATGAGAAGGAAGCAGAAGTTTGCTGGCAAAGTCCAGAAATTGAGAAGTAGAACTACAGAGGAGGGAAAACACAGAGATCATAATTAAACCCATGTGTCATCAAAAGAGTTTATGGAGAGAGAAGACCCAAGGCAGAACCCTGGGGGTACTCACAGTTAGTTGAAATGTGGTGGAGAATGAGCCAGCAAAAGAAACTGAGGAGCAGTCAGGCAGGTAGGAAGAGAACTAAGAAAGAATAGTGCCAAGAAAACTCAGAGAGAAGAGGTTACCTGGGGAAAGGATGATCCACTGTATGAAATGTTGCAAAGAGGGCCAAAATGATAAATATAAAGAAAAGCCCAGCAGATTTTGCAATTCAGAAATTAGTGTCTTTGGAGAAGGCAGTTTCAGTTGAGCTGACGATGTCAGAAAGATTTCAGAGGGTTTAGAAAAGAGTGAAAGGAAAGTGAGCAAAATGGTATTATCAAATTTAGCAGAGAAAGGGAGGGGAGACATAAAATGGTAGTTTGTGCGGATGGGAGAATCTGGTCAGGGGTTTTAAGAATGGGAGGCTTAGACAGCAGGGAAGAAACCAATAAACAGAGATACCTAAGGTTAGAGAGAGGGAGGTTAGTAAGAGCAATCTACAAAAAAAGATAGGAGGTTATTGGATCAAAGACATAAATAGAAAGGTTGACCTAGATACAGAGAGGGCAACTAAGTGGCACAGTGGATAGAGTGCTGGGTCTAGAGTCAGAAGGACCCGAGTCCTCAGACCCTTACTATGTGACCTTGGACAAGTCACTTAACTCTATTTGCCTCAGTTCCCTCATCTGTAAAATAAGCTGGAGAAGGAAATGGAAAACCACTCTAGTATCTTTGTCAAGAAATGCCCAAATGGGGTCAAGAAGAGTCAGACATGACTGAAACAACTGAACAACAACTACAAAAAGTACAGAGAAGGACTACTTCTTTCTCAGAGACTGGAGGGAAGGAAAGGATGGGAGGGGTAATGTCATGAAGTTGTGAGATGAAAATAGGGAGAAAAAGAGAGTTTATAGTGAATGGTTTCTTTACATGTGCACATGTGATTTTTTTTTATTGAATGTAAGTTCTTTGAGAACAGGGACTGTTTCGTTTTTACCTTTCTCTACCCAGCTCCTAACATAGTACCTGACAAATAGTAGGGGCTTGATAAATATTTGTTGATTGATTGATTGAGAAGGAAGTTCCACTACAGATTCAATCCATGACACAGGGCACTCAGGCTCTGAGCTAACATAGTACTGAATTCAAACTCAGGGAGTACTCCTAACTATGAACAAATCTTTTGATTCATTATGCTCTCACCCAGAGTTTAGCCTGGTAAATTTCCAGATACTGATTATCCGTAACTCATGTCTAGATTTCAACAAATATGGATAACAGGGTCCTTAATTCCTATATGATAAGTCAAGGTAATAAATATATATTGAATATAGAACAGCTGTATCCAATGGAAAATGCAAAAGAACTCAAGCAAAGATAGATAAAATGCCTATCTGAATTAATAGAGGGAACTTTGACAC
Source organism: Vombatus ursinus (assembly GCF_900497805.2). NCBI lineage: Eukaryota > Metazoa > Chordata > Mammalia > Diprotodontia > Vombatidae > Vombatus > Vombatus ursinus. Next base: position 1,280,462 of record NW_020953958.1, read on the forward strand.
CAGGAGTCATCTATGCTGGTAAAATCATAGGTCTAAGACCTCCCACCTTTCCACAGGATCCCAGAAGCTTTCAGATTCAGTACCATTTTGTGGTTTAGTTTTCCCTCACAAGGGAATTGAATTTAAGATTGCACTTAGGGCAACGCACTTTTTCCCCAGTATATTTCAACACAGCACATCCTATCTACCCAGTCTTGTGATTCCACCTTGTGGTTTGTATCCCCTCTTCCCCTAGAAAGGAATCACACTTTTGGAGCTACAATATTCACAACCCCTTTTCCATCAAACCTGTACTGTCGGAATAACTCATTATAACAAACAGAGGGTTAGGGCAATGGCATGGTCTTGATCCCTTACTTCCTGTGTTATGTCTGTACTCGTTTGTTGTTCCTCCTCCTGGGAACAAGGGCCATATGTATCATTCTCTTCTCTCTTCCACAGGCATTTTATTCAGAAATTCATCTTCTCTGAATAGAAGACCAGGTTTAAAGTGTATTTTTCAAAATACAACCCCCCAAGACTGTTACTACCCAAGAAATCCCCCTTCTATGGAGAGAAGGTGAAAATCTGGGATGGATCCTAGGATATCCCCACCTTGCCCCTTAGAAAACAGGGTTTAGGAAGGATATTGTCCATGAACTTCCATCTCAGGCAACATGAGTGAGCATTTCTAATTCCTATGTGCTGCCTCAGTATATTCCTGTCCTGAATATTGGCAGCTTCTTACATCAGGAAAATCCCCTCTCAGGTCCTGGTCTCTCACCTGTTCTCAGAAAGGAAAAAAAAAAGAAAGGCAAAAGGTATTCCACAATTTTGTGAAAGGCCAATAGACACTAAGTTTTCTCCATCTTTTAAAAAATGTTCTGTTAATATTTTCCAATTATAATAAAAATAGTTTTTTTCCTCCTTCCTACTTCCTACCAGTGGAAGGGAAGGGGAAAAAATCCTTATAACAAATATACATAGTCAAGCAAAACAAATTCCCACATTGGCCATGTCCAAAAAATATATGTCTCATTCTGCACCCTGAGTCCATCACCTCTCTGCTAGGAGGTAAGTTTTCCTAACTGTAAAATAAACAAGGAGAGGGCATATTGATCACTAATGTCCCTTGTACCTCTGATATTCTATAGTATGGTACACACCTAGAGTGTTTGCAAGATGAGCTTTATGAGCAAGAAGATTTGGTAAATACCTGCCTGGGACTAAGTTTTGGTGAAGGTTTTCAAGCGCAATGTTAAAATAAGAGAAAGTTTTATTTAGTGGATAGAGGGGCAGATTTGAAGGCAGAAAAACCTAGGGTTCTGCCTGACTGTGACTAAGAAAATCATTTAATCTTTCAGTGCTTCTGTTAATTACCTAGGGCTATATTGTTTAGAGAAAATTCAATCACTATTGAAAGAGGAAATTTCCATACCAGGAGTTACCCACGCTGATAAAATCACAAGTCCAGAGCCACCATCATCCTCACTACAAATGATTAAGCCAACTGCAGCATAGCAACAGAGCCAGAAAAGAAGACTAGGACTAAGGAAAGAAAGGGGGTAACTATGGCATAATCAGCTGCAAAAAGAATAACCAGGCAATTTCAACAGTACAGAAGATTCCAGAATCCCAGAGGGCTAATTCTTCACAAGCCACATTTGGAGGAACTGAGTTCAATTCCTAGTGAACCAGTGACATTGACCTTGAAAAAGTATAATCACAATCACAATAATAATCCCTTACACTTAGACTGTAATTTTAATTTTTCAAAATACTTCCTTCCAATTTAATTATCCCCTTTGGTCCTCACAGATTTTCTATCATAAAAAAGTATTTACATGTTATGCACATTTACAATTCTTCCCTAAGGTATCCAAACCAAAATGTCCACACTCAGTCATTCATATCTCATTTTCTTATAAACACAATAGAGTCAAATTACTTTCCCTTCCCCTTTGCCATGCCTGCAGTTACTCTTCACTCAGGAGTTGTGGCTGCAGCTTTGTGTGTTCTGATGCTGTTCTGACCATAAATCTGCTTTAACAATATGCTTGCGTACATTTGGTCCTATGAGGCATGCTTCTGACGTCCTTTTCCTTTTCCTGGTCAATCCTGTCTTTCTGTTCCTTCAGTGATTCGAGTCAATTAAATTTGATAAGCACTTTTTTTTACCAGGCACTGTACTAGACACTCTCTTGGGATACAAAAACAAAAATGAAACAGCACCTGCCCTCAAGTAGGTTACATTTTTCTGGGTTGTATATAATATCTCCTTCACCCAGTGCTGCTGCTTCTGGGATTTGGAGGGCATCTGCAGTGTCTTTTAGCCTCACTCTATGACCTGTCTGATCAATTGAGAAATTGATCACTTCAGATGTTCATCCTTTTCTACTTCTCTGGCCCTCACACAAGGATTGTCAAATGTATTAATTTATAAAGCACCCTTTTTTCTTCCCATTTTCCTCCTCTCATTCCTTCTTCTTTGATACCAATTGAACAACTCTATTATTCCTGCTTCATTTATTTTTAGGTGGGGAAAAGAGACATCAATGGGTTTTTTCAGTCTTCAAGAGACCACTGTTAAAAATGAAAGCATCCGTGGAAACCTCAGCTATTATCATCTTAACACCTGAACTGGGAGCAGAGAGAGAACAAGGCTTTGTGGGAAGGGGAGACATGAGATCTGGACCAGAAAGATCTTGAATCAGGGAAAGGGGTAGGTAGGAGAGGGAGAGGACAGTAGGAGGAGAGAGGGCAAGAGTTCAAAGATATTGTTCATCTCTTCCAAGTCTTATCCAAATCCTACTCAATACATGCCAGAAGGCAACATTCTGTTGAGGTTATTCATAAGCTATAGTTTAAAAACAAAACAAAAAACCACTGTATTTAGACCCAGAGGCTCTGAGTGTGAATCCCAACTCTCTTTCTTATTAGCTATGTGACTCTACGCAAAGCATCTAACCTCTCTGGTTCTCAGCTTACCCATCTGTAAAGTGAGCACTTTAAGCTTTAGGCCTTTTGATTCTCTAGTCTTAAGTCAGGGAGAGGTAGAGAACAGGGCAGGCCTGCTGGCTGCCAAGTATCCAAAGACCCCTATTTCTCCTTGCTTTTCAATGTTCCCCTTTACTTTGCTCTTCTACTTTTCAGCTCTAGCCATAGATGCTAACATCCCCTCAATCTATCTGCGACAAATGCTCCCCCAGAGAGCTCAAAAAAGCACTCTTGTTAGGCCTGCTGTCAGATTTGCCAAGCTGGTTTCGACAAATTGGCTTGCTGGTACCCTGGGCTCAGGAGGGACAGACCAGCTTTGGGAGTACCCACTAAGCATCTCTGGACGCAAGTATTAACAGCCTCTGAGAAATAATGGGAAACAAGCTCCTCTCCCCAAGTCATTATAGCATAGATTTTAAATGATGTTGTCTCCAGCAGAAAGGAGACAGTTTGATTTTTATGTACAAGGTAAGCTGAGCGAAGCTGAGAAGTTGGAGGGAGGGGCTATGCTGGAGAGACAGGCCTAGTGACCTGGGCTAGAAAACTACCTACATCAATATTAGAGACATAACGTTAGGGTCCATAGCTTTAGAAGAGCTGGATGCACATTATCTGAAATATGTAAAAAAAAAAGTATTTGCCATGGTGTCTGAATTACAAAGAGAATCTGAGGACTGTCATGCTACTGAATATGTCCTTGTATTCCTAATGCCTCCCACTCAATTCCCAGTCAGCACTAGCAGAGAAATTTGGCTTTTTTTTTTGATGATGGTGGTGGTGGTTGTTATTGGTGATGGAGGTGATTTTGTTGTTTTTAAATTTATTCTTTCTCCTGGTTTTTCCTTTGTATAGACCCCCTTCTCAACTCTCTCTCCCAAAGGGAAACTGACTGGTTTTGCTTGAGTATCACAGCTGGAACACAGCCCCAGATCTAGAATCACAAAGTATAATAATAATTGTTATTATAACTAGCATTTATGTAGCATTTTTAAGTGCTTTACTAATATTATCTCTTGTGGTCCTCACAACAATCCTGAAAGGTATATGCTCTTATTTTCCCATTTTACAGATGGGAAAACTAAGGCAAGGTAAAGTGATTTGCTTACAGTCACACAGCTAGTAAGTGTCTGAGACTGTATTTGAACTCAGGTCTCTCTGACTTGAGGTCCACTGATCCCCTAGAGGCTAGGGTTTTGTGGCCTTGAGCAACTCAACTTAATTCCACAAACATTTATTAATGAGGTATTATGTGGCAGGCATCTTGCTGGGTGCTGGAGATATAAAGACAAAAGTAAAACAGTTCTTTCCCTCAAGGAGTTTTCGGGGTGGGGGGGGAGGGAATAATACATATACACAGATAAGTAACTAGCCTCAATGAAGAGGCATTCAGGCCTTGTTCATACCTAGTGAATGTAACTCTAGATGTGTTCTCACCTGCTTAAGGTACCAGGATATAGCATCCAGTGATATACTAACTTAAAGTGGAGTAGGGTAATTGTCTAGGCTGACCCCTACCTTTACATATATGCAAAATAGTTAGGAAAGAAAACTCCAACAACTGAGGAAATAGCAAAGGCTTCCTGTAAGTGATGGCACCTTCACAGAGCCTTGATTGAAACTAGGGATTTCAAAAGACAGAGATGTGGAAAGAGAACATTCCAAGCACAGATGCAGGGAAGAGAAAGGAAATTCCTTTATTTCAGTGGGCTTCAGTTTTCTCATCTGTAAAATTTGGGAGTTGGGCTAGCTAATCTCTAAGGTTCCATCTAGCTTAGTTTTGTTGGGTGTTCACAGCTGCGATGAAGTGGCACCGAAAAGTGGTAAGAATAAAGGACTGGGAGTCCAAAGGCTTCAGTTTGGACCTCAACATTATCCTTAAATAGGTGATTGCTATAGAAATCAGTCAATGACAATGTATTGATTATCTTATTAATCATAAATGTTTCAATCAGTACATCAATATTGTCTGATCAATAAATCAATAAATGTTTACTAAGCAATTACTATGTACCAGACACTGTTAAGTGCTGGGGATACCAAAAAAGGTGGGGGGAGGGGCAAAAGATTGTCCCTGCCCTCAAGGAGCTCCCATTCTAATGGGAGAGACAACAAACAAATATGTATAAACAAGCTATGTACAGGATACATAGGAAATAATTAGGTGAGGAAAAGCACTAGAATTAAGAGGAGTCAGCACCCTGGCTAGAGATTCCCTAGCAAGCTAGTCGTAGTATTATTACTTAGAATTGCTTAGGCACCTGAGGAGTAGGAAAGACCATTGTTACAAGGTGGATTTAACAAGGCTGGCCAACTCTTTGTTAGACAATCTGAATTGTTTGCAAAGCAAAAGTCAGACCCACATGAACATTAGCCTTTAGAAAGTCTGCTTCCTTGTTTGGGTTTTCCTAGGCAAGTTTTTTCTGTCTCTATCTCTGTCTCACTTGGCTAACAAGCCACAGGGAGGATTCTGAGAGTAGGGTTGGGGAAAATGCACCTAATTCTTCCCTGAATATCTTTTGGCCAATGGCAAGGTCTTCATAAAAGTGTAGGTCCCATGTCTCTTCCCTATTCAATAAACTTCCATGGTTCCCTAAGACTTCCAGGATCAAATGTATGGGAAATAGAAACTGGTGAAATAGGATTTGGGGCCAGAAGATCTGGGTATGAATCCTAGTTCTGCTAGTTATTCCTTATATGACTTTACCACACTGCAACAACAACAACACAACACCTAGCCTTAATCACTGAATAGGCGTTGGCTCAGTCAGACTCAGACATGTGAAGACACTACATTTGGGGCCATCTCCAGTCATCTTAATTTCTATGTTGCCACTGGACCCAGATGGCTCCAGAGGAGAAAGTGAGGCTAGTGACCTTGCACTCCCTCACTTAAATCAAATTCACTTGCAAGTCATGATATTACTTTCTTGATGCTATGGTCTTCTTTGAGAAAGAAAGATAAACAATAATATGACCTTAGGAATATCACTTCATATCTCAGGGCTTCAGTTTCCTGTTCTGTAGTATCGAGAGTTGGACTAAAAGACCTTTAAATTCCTTTCTATCTCTAAGTCCTATGAATAAGTGAACTTCCATTGCACTTTTTAGGACTACCAAAAATTAAGCAGTTACCATCGCTAGAGTAGGATGTTCATAACTTGGGGAATCATAACACATCAGACAGTTATGTTTGACAAGAGAGAAAAGGCCAAGATTGTAAGGATTGAGGTGGTCTGCTTCACTGGAGACACTTAAAAAAGAAAGGGCACTAGAACAAACTACTCTGGAGACTGCACTAGCTTAGTGAGAAAAGTAATGAGTTTGGAGTAGATTACCTTAGTCCTTGTACCAGGTCAATAACTTATTAACTGTGTGATCTGGGGGTATCCTTGCTGAACCTCAGCTTTCTTACCTGGAAAGGGGACAAAAATAATAACTACACTACCACAATCAGAAAGCATAATGGATTTCAAGCTGTAAAGCCTAAATGTAAGACTTGATGATGCTGATACTGCTGTTGATAATTATGATATAGTATAATAGCCTCAACGATGGATTCAGGAATCCTAACCTGCCTTTAGTTTCATTCTGAGCCGAACACATCACATACACTTAGAACTCACTTAGAAGCAAGACAGATAGAAATATAACTGAAGGGCATTCAAGCCAATTAATTGGCTAACCTAAGAAAGAAGGACCATAACCCTACAAGCTCCCTTCCTCAGCAATCAGCACGGGAAATATTTTTCAGGTTCAGGCTATGTCATCAATATGTCACTAAAGAAACTTTATCCTTCTTCCTTAAATTCAAGAGGCCAAGGATTATTCCCACGCTAATGGTTCTCTCAAAATGGTATTCTAGTCTCTGGCCAAAATGATCATCTTTTCTGGGCTGGAGATTGGATCTTTTGTGTCATGGACCAGAAATAATTCAAAATGGATTCAAACGAAAAGCAAGAAAGGATTGGGGAAAGAGGACTGAATTATGAAATAGGAAAGGTTGATACTAGTCTCAGCTTTGTCATTAACTGACAGACTTTTTTTTTGAAGTGTAAGAATAGCATATAGACCATGTGATCTTACAGCTGTTACAGTAGTGAATTTCCCCTCAGGATATAATAGAGCATCAGAACATTCTAATGACACTGGTATTCAGTGAAATAGGCATGTTGTGAGAGGAAGAAAAAGACCCTGGGTGCATGTGATAAAGTCAAGAAAAGAGTATAAGGTGTGTAGAGAACAAAATGTTGAGTGTTAGTTTCAGGCATGAACGATTCAATGGTGTAAGTTAACTCTAGAAGGACCAGTCATGCCAACTGAAGCAACAATGTTATAGTTTTACTTTAAAATGCAATTGTCCTACTATCTCTATTTGCTGTGCCTTATGGATGAAAAAAAAATACACTGCATCAATTGATACAGCTTGGTTCTTTGAGGTATTTTAAAATTCCAATCCCTCTTTTAGATTGATTATAGGATCATGGGATCTCAGATTTAGAGTGGGAAGGGACCTGGAAGTCCACTAAATCCAACCCCTTCATTTACAGATGAGTCTCCATGAGGTTTTAAAGTGCCTTTTCATCTTCATTTAGGGAATATGGAAGTGGTTAAGAATTAAAGTACCCCAAGGAAGCAGGTACCTCCAACTGCATTCTTCTGGCAACACTGAGGCACACTAGGTACCACACTGAGCTCCACGAAGCTATTCTAGTATTTGGGGACCAATGGTGAATGGCCCCTGGAACATGCATTGTATCTAACTAACATAGTTGTAAACCCCCAAAAGTCTCAAAATAAGAAAAGGCAGCACCAGAAGTGGGCAAGACATGAAAGAAACAGATGAAGAGTTTGGTGATTAAGTGAATGGGTTAATTTCTATTATTATTATTATTATTCATAATAACAATAAAAATAACTAGCATTTATGTTGTACTTTAAGGTTTGCAAAGCATTTTACTGATACTAACTCATTCAATCTTCACGACAACCTTGGCAAGTAGGTGCTATTATTATTCCCATTTTACATGTGAGGAAACTAAGGCATAGACTAAGCAATTTGCTCAGGATCACACAGCTAGTTAAGTGTCTGATGGTGAATTTGAACTCAGGTATTCCTTACTCCAGGTTCAGCACTCCATCTATGCTTCATTAAGGTGATACCTCCCCTCCCTAAACCTTGTTTTTCTCATCTTTAAAATGAAGGGATTAGACTAGATAATTTGCAAACAAGATTCCCAGCTGTAATGTTCTTTATTTTCACATTCTACGACCTAAGGTCACTATCATTCCAGCATTGTTTTAAATTGAGTAGGAAGCATAAAGTATTAGAAAGTGTGTTGGAGTCAAAAGATCTGTATTTAAATCCAGATTCTATCACTAATTACCTGTGATCTTTGGTAAGTCATTTAGCCAAGCCAGGCCTCAGTTTCCTCATCTATAAAATTAGGAGGTAGACTTTGTGACCACTTAGGGTCCCTTCAATCTCTAGTCTAAACTTATGAACCCATGTTCTAACATTTTATATTCTAATGTCTCCTCAAGTGTCTGATTTGAAGTTTACTAAGAAGCACCCTCCCTACACGTGTACCTCAGGGTGTCATATGGAGACTAAAGGAAAAAGAGATTCATGTGGCTTTTGGGATCTAATCATTCTGCCCAATGGAGAAAGAATAATTTTGAGCTGGCACTTGGCTAGTAGACTGGAAAAGATTTGGTCTATCAAACCCATCTTCAGAGAGTAGATTCAAAATTGCGGAATTGGAAAGGTTATTCAATGCCATCATCAGTAACAAGATACGGAATCTTGTTCTGATGTCAGTCAACAGGCATTTATTTAGTGCCTACTATGTGCCAGACTTTGTGCTAAACTTCTAGGGATACAAAGAAAGCCAAAAGGCAGTCCCTGCCTTCAAGGAGTTCACAATCTAATTGGAGAGATAGCAGGCAAACAACTCTCTACAAACTGGTTATAGACAGGATAATGGGGAAATAATCAGTGGAGGGACAACATTAACTACAGAAAAAAAGATAGAAAAAAAATCATACTTTTCCAGTAATTCCAGAAAAATTCAGCCTTGAAATTGGCAAGTTTTTATCCCCAGTCTTCAACACATAAAACCATTGAATCTTAGAGTTGGATGATTCCAACCACTTCATTTTAACACGGAAGAAAATTTTGATTTTAGCCCAGAGAGGTAATGACTTATCCAACGTCATACAGTTAGTTAATAGCAGAGCCAAAATAACAATCCAGGCATCCTGATTCCATATCTAAGTCTCTTTCTCCTGTACCATACTGCCTCTGTCTGATTAATAGACCCAGACTCGTCAATGCCTTCTGTACTATTTGTCTGCATAACAACTAGAGGCTTTTCTCTTGGCTAGATTCCCTGAATGAGAATATTCTCTGTGTCTTTCTTTCTCTGTCTCTCTATTTGTATCTCTGTGTCTCATTCCCCCTCTTTCTCCTCCTCTCCCATTTTATCTCTTCTTCTCTTTTTCACCTAGAGATTAAACTTCTAAATCCAAGTCATACCCTAATGGCACCCTTGCTAAACACTAAGTGCTGCATCATGGCCTGCAGGAAATAGAACTATAGAGAGAACTGAGCATGGGGACTGCCAGGAAAATGAAAGCAGACACAATACTCAGCAGCAGGAACCCAGGTGGGAGTAGCCTTTAATAATAGGCACAGAGATTTACCGAAAGCTCAAAGAAAGCAAGAGAAAAGATGGGGGTGGGTGGGGAGGGAGAGCTAAACATTTAAATCAGGAGCAGAAACAGGATGCCCGATAAAAATCCAATATGCAGCATGTCCATTTAATCCTTTGAGGTTATTAAGTTGAAATAGAAGTAATCACAGCACAAGCCCCATCTCCTGATCAAATGGAGTTTTTATCATTATGGTGCAGGACAGAGCACGGGGCTGAATTATGGCAGAATCATTTCAATCTGTGTGTGTGTATTTTTATAGGCTTGCCATTAATAATTCATGTGGGAGCTAAACGATGAGGGAGTCAGAGACTCCTCCATCCTCTCTCTCTCTCTCTCTCTCTCTCTCTCTCTGGCACGTGCGCGCGCGTGCACACACACACACACACACACACACACCCCTTTCCCCTGAGCCCAGAAATCACCTACCACCATTACTGCCAGTAGTACCCACACCTCAACTTCCTGACTGTGACCAGAGGCTGCCACCTGTCAGTCATCTCTTGACAGGCCTGTGACAAATGCTGACATCCCCCCTTGACCTCCTTATTGTACTGAACATGGGAGGTCACAACATTTCAATGTATTCTCTTGCTGGCCTCCCCTCCCTCTTGCCATACACAGACTCAAGCAATCTTCCCTCAGCACCTTCCCTCCCTTTATAAAGGTGATGCAGATTCTGTCTTCCATTGGTCAGAGGTGCAACAACAACAATAAATAACTCACCTTTATATAGAGCACTTTAAAGGCACTCATCATGACAACCTTGTGAGGTAAACAGTATTAAACATTCTTATCCTCACATCATGAACGTCCTCCTTCCTCACATAGTTGGAATGTCTAGCAATAGCTAGGTGGCTCAGTGGATAGGTTGCTGGACCTAGAATTAAAGAGAACTGTAGTTCAAATCCAGCCTCAGATGCTTAGCGGCTGTGTGACCCTAGGTAAGTTACTTAACCTCTGTATACCTCAGTTTCTTTGTCTGTAAAATGGAAATAAAGTGAAATAATATTTATGAAATGTTTCACAAACCATAAAGTGCTATGCAAATACTGTCTATTATTAGTATCATTATTCCTACAAGAAGCCTTTCCTGATTCCATTAGCTCTAAGTATTTTCAATCCATCCTTCCCCCTAAAAATTACTTTGTAATTATTTCGTGTTGTTACCAGTGTACTTGTTCCCTTCAGTGGAATGTGAGTTTCTTAGGGAAGGTATTGTTTGCTTTGGGTCTTTGTATCTCAGGCATCTCTGTTGTGCTTGTCACATAGTAGATTTTTAATAAAAGCTTGTTGAATTGAAGTGAATTGACAAGTACCGAAGAATGGAGAAGTTAAATGATTTATCCACAACCACACAAGTAGTATATATCACACACAAGTCAAGGCTAGTGTTTTAGGAGCCATATTGGCTCCTAAATGGGCTTCCCATAAACATTTTCAGATCCCTAACTGGTGACCAAGCTGGAAGACCACTGGACTTTCCTTCAATGCTTGCTAGAGGCTTTATTAAAGGCCTAGTTCAAATTAGTCATCACAATCTCCAAAGAGGTATCATCCTGAGGACAAGGCAGCATGGTAAGAGTAGGAGTCAAGAAACATGAGTTCTATTCCCAATTCTACCATTAATTCACTGAGTGCATTTGGACAAATCCCTTAATTAATCTGATCTTTTTTTTATTTAAGCACACTGACTTTAATGTCAGAGGACAGGGGATCAAATATTCATTTGGTTAGTTAGTCCCTGTGAGACCCTAGGAAAGCCATTTCAATCTCTCCGGGCATCAGTCTCCATATATGTAAAACGAGAAGCTTGGACTAGATCAGAGGTACTTACCTTGGGATCCTTGGACTCCTATAGGTTCCATGAAAAGATTTCAGGGGCTCTATGAAGTTATTTGGGGAAATACATTTTTATTTCAAATAACCTTTACTGGGAATATTAACATTTCTTTCCATTACAATTTTTAAAAAATAATTCAAAGAAAGGGTCCATAGGCTTCATTAGACTTCCAAAGAGGTCCATGACACTGAAAAGGTTACTAACCCTTGCACTTTAAGGTCTCTTTTGGATCAATCATTCTAATTCTATGTTTTAATATCTTGTGTTCTAAGATACCTGTCAGCTCTAAAATTCTATAGTCTAAGGTCTCTTTCAAATCTATCACTGTATTCCAAGCATTGTGTTTGAAGATAGTTTCCAGCTCTCACATTCTCTGTCCCAACATTCTGTGTTCTAATGGCCCTCCCAACTTTAACAATCTAAGATCTAAAGCCCTTTCCTGTTCTGACATTCTGTGTTATATGTTCTAACATTCTGTTACACCTAAAATCTCTTCTAGCTTTAAGATTTTATGATATAAAATCCCTCCCAGTTCCAATATTCTGTTCCAATTTCCTTTCTCTCTTGGCATCTTATGATCTTATGTTCTGTGAAAGCTGTTCTTCATAAGCAAATGAGGCTATGCTGTAAACTACAGGATGGGGAATAGTCTCAAATGACCACAGAAAAGTGGAGAAGAAAGCTGGGGTCTTGTTTTCCCCTTTTCTATGTCTCGGCTAGGCTCCCAGACTCAGCTCACAGGGCTCAGGTGTCTGGAAAAATTCTCCTCTTCAGCTGGTAGAAATGAGGCAGGTGTCTGCAATTAAGGGGAGATGAGGGCAGAACAGCATGACCAGGGCTTTGGCCACCTGGCTCCTCTTAGCAGCTCAATTTCCAGCCTGGCATGCCAGGTGCAGAGGCTCCTTCTGTCCCATGCTTCATTGTCATCCTCCCTGAAGCAAAGGGCACCAATTACTCAACAATAGACATTGAATGCCCAGCTTGGAGAAACCTGGTGTGGCAGAAAGAATACCAAAGGAATACTGAGAATCAAGAGAAATCAGTTCAAATCCCTGGCACTAACTTGCTATGTGATATCAGGCAAGTCACTGACCATCTTCATGTATGCCATGTCTCTTGCCTCCCACTAGACTCTCCAGCTCCTGCCCTGAAGCCTCAGATTCCTATTGGTGAGAGTTTTCCATAACTGGTTTGACCTAGACCACACCTTCCCTTTCCCCTTCTAACCTTGAGAATACTAATCAAATCAACACTGCCATTGTGGGAAAATCAATAGTCTGAGGGGTCCTTCCACATGTATTTCCAGTTCAAAATGCCCTTCCGTGACCACCACTCCTTTATACATGCTATCTTCCCCCATTAGGCTCTAGCTACTTAAGAGCAGGAGGAGTCTTCCTTTTTGTATCTGTATCCCCAACACTTAGCACAATGCCTGGCACATAAATGCTTTATAAATATTTTTTTCATTCAATGAACTTCTGTAAAACAAAGGAATTGGACTTGATCACTTCATAGACTCGTAGAATTTTAGACCCAGAAGGGGTTTTAGGTCCCTAAATTCTCTTCTAACTTTAATATTCTAGGATTCAATGTGCTCAGCTTCTGGATGAGGAATAACCAAGAAATAAACAGACTCAAAGACATTACAATGGGACTCATCTCTGATGTGAATAAAGAGAAGTTAAACTAAGGTCCCTTCAATCTTTAAATCTAAGGTCTAAGATTTGGAGATATGGATTTAGAGGCAGAAGAAAAGTGTTCAAATACCACCTCTGCTATACCAACCTTGGGAAAATTACTCAGGATCTGTTTCCTACAACAATATGTTGATTAGCTCATTTAGCTAATTAGGTCAAGGATACAGGTTCAATGTTCAGGTGGATGAGTTTAGTTGACTCTTTCCATGGTTAAAAACTACCAAAAACAGACCATAAACATCCCTTGAAGGGGCATCATTGTCATTAGGGACATTGGGTGATAAAATGTGAATGACCAAATACAATGTAAAAATATCCCAAGTATGGGTGAGAAAAAAAAGTGCCTTTCCTATTGATGATGAACCAATGATTATATGTGTATGTGTATAGTCATGCATCATATGTGCTGGGATTAAGCAGATTAGAAGAAATCAAAGAGAAAGAACAGGATATATGGTTTCACCAACTCAAAAGGCACCAGTGAGGACTAAGTAATGGAGGTATTTACCTTTCAATATCTACCCTTTTGGAGATTATAGCTTGAAGGAACCTTGGAACTGAGTATCAGGACTGAGATGGCAGAGCGCTTGGTAAGATGATAATAAGGGCAAAGAATAGGGGCCAGCTAAATATAGTGGATTCTCACCAATCAAAAGAGCATGTCTCCATAGTGAGATTTCCAAAACTGAATGGCTTAGTTCCTCTAGAGCATGGTTTCTGAAAATCTCGTTCGGAGGGTGCAGTAGTAGCACATGACAAAAGATGGTCATTGCCAGGGTGAAATATGGCTATAGAATGTCACAGACTATACAGTGTCATAGAATAAAGAATGTCTCAAGTTAGAATGGACATGAACAATTTTCTAAGAGATAACCTAGTCTAACCCCATTGTTTTATATGCATTCCCTTATTTACCCTCTTATTTAGCAAATATTTCTTAATTACCTAGTATGAGCAAAGTTCCATACTAGGACACCTCATGGAAGTTAGAGTCAAAAAGAAGAGTTAGGGAAAACCAAAGATAACCACAATACCCACTACAGGAGAGGGGATTAAGAAGTGATTAAGAATTGACACAAAAGAAAAAAAAAAAGATGGGAAGATAACTGGACCAGAATCAACATACAGTCATTCCTCAACATTTGGGGTTAGAGGTGCAGGACCCCCAGGAATGTGAAAAACCTCAGAATAACTCTAACTCCCACCCCAAAACTTTAATAATAATGTTCATATTTATATTTATTCACACAAAACAAGTAAAACAACACACTATACCCATAAAAAAGTTGCAGTTTCTAACTGAGAGAGATTAGTATTTTGTATACTATATAGAGACTTCGCAACCACTGGTGTAGCTGCAGACTGCTTCATGGATTTCCTTCTCATACTAAACAAGGATCACCTCGGGAGAAAATCATGTGACTGAGTCTGGATGGTGGAGAGACAGAAAGGAGAGGTTCCCAAAGACAATGCACAGCCCATAGTTCTTTAGTGCACTGAAACTTTAATAAAATTTAACTATTTATGATAAATTTATGTACATATACTTACGGTAGTAAATGATAAACTAGATTAATAATATACAGTATTTATGCATTTATGACTTACTTTTTTTTTGTTTTCTTTACATAGGCACATTGTCTATGATTTTCACATGTGCAATTTTCACACTGCAAATCTCCAAAAATTTATATTTAATTATCAGTAGCCAACCCAGGAATAACCAAAACCACCAATGTGAAACCCATGAATCTCTAGGGATGACTGCATATAGAGGATGTCTGTCTTGGAAGCAATACAAGTTTGATAACATTGAGGTATTAGGTCTTAAGATATCTGAACAAAGAGTAGATTGGAAATCCTGGAGATTCCAAATGATGGGGAAAAATCACAGAAATTATTATTAAGGAAATGGGTGATCAAAAGAGTAGCAGTAATTCTTGACTTATTTAGCAGCTTTCTCTCTTTACAAAATTTCAATGAGAAGAATCAATATATATATATATATATATATATATATCAAAAGATATTCTTTGGTGAAAAATATAAGAAGAGAATAGGCATATATACACAAGTTATAATCTACAGCAGACTACATCTTTACAGACATATAATTGATTGAAAGGAACAGAGAATACAAGCTCCCACTGTGCTTGCAGTTTGTTGACTATAAAAAAGCACTTATGTGCTAGAGCTTGCTTTAAAGACTTCCTTTCAATAAGGTAGCTCCCATGCGTATGATAAAATCACACAAGATTCCTTGAAAGACATAAGAAAGGAGATAACCTTGTTCAATGACCCTCTAATTATTAACATCAAGTGAGATATAAAACAGGGACTTGTATTCTCTCCAAATGAGTTTGCTGCTGTCACAGAAAGTGTTCACTGCAGAGTCCTTGGAGGCTGCACAGAACAGTAGGAAGAGAGCAGACTTCAGAATTATAGGACCTAGGGTCAAATACTGGATGTGCTACTTTCTTAGTAAGTTCTTAGATATGACTATGTCACCCTCATCTCAATAAAATCAAGTGGCTCCCTAGTGCCTCCAGGGTCAAATATACCCTCTCTTTGGTATTCAAAGCCTTTTTAAAGCTAGACCCCTCTAACTTTTTCAATCTTCTTACACCTTGCTTCCCAACATGTACTCTTCAATCCAATGATACTGGTCTCCTGGTTGTCCCATGAATGAAAAACTCTATCTCTCAGCTCTGGACATTTTCTCTGGCTATCTCCAATGCCTAGAATGCTCTCCCTCCTCATCTCTGCCTACTAGCTTCCTTGGCTTTTTTTGTTGTTTTTTGTGCGGTATTTTCAGTGGTATCCAATTCCTTTGTTTTTAATTAAATAATTTATTTTATTTGGTTTATCAAGGTACCAAGACATTTTAGTTTTCACTAAAATAATAATAATATTTTTAGTGTTAACAATACAATTAACTATGTTTTATTATTTTTGAAAATCTGGTTTACATTCTGTGATACAGTGATCTGAACATGTGGTTCAAAGTTCAGCTTATTTTGCTAATTGGTTTCAATGGCTATATTGCTGAAATGAGAAAGATTTACATGCTATGATCAATAGAACCTAGAAAATGCCATCTTTAAAGGAAATAAGGTGATTTGTGGTTGAAAAAAATTATTTTGCTTTACATCTAATTATACTCAGAAGTTTTCCTCACTAACTCCATGAAGATTTTTTTTTCTTCATAACCCCATTTGGAGTTTTCTTGTCAAAGATACTGGAGTGGTTGCCATTTCCATCACTAGTATGTCCCCATTTTCCAGATAAGGAACTGAGGCAAGCAGGGTTAAGTGACTTGCCCAGAGTCACACAGCTGGCTAGTGTCTGAGGTGAGATTTAAACTCAAGAAAATTAGTTTCCTTGACTTCAGGCTGGCACTCTACCCACTATGCCACCCAGCTGCCCTTTAACTTGAATAGCTTGGGAAGCTATAAGAATGTTGTTTGTATTGTTCTAGTTATTCTCAACTCTTTGTGACCCCATTCGGTGTTTTCTTGGCAGATGTATTGGAGTGGTTTGCCATTTTCTTCTCCAGATCACTTTACAGATGACAGAATTGAGGTAGAGTTAAGTGATTTACCCAGGGTCTCAAAGCTAGTAAACATCTGAGGTCAAATTTGAACTCTTCCTGAGTCTTCCCAACTCCAGGGCCAGCACTCTATCTAGTGCACCACCCAGTTGCCCTTCTGGCTTCTTTTAAGTCCCAACTAAAACTCCATCTTCTGAAAGAAGTGACTTTCACCAGCCAAGCACCAGAACAGAACCAGCAATAGCCTTGATCATCAGACAGAACCAGGGACTTGCCATCTGACCTACCTCCATGTACATATCCCTCCCTGATTTCCCTCTCTTGCTCAGGGGTGAATAATCAAATTAATCACCATTGTTACTGTATGGGGTTACAATATGTTCCTTGATGTCTCTGTTCAGAATCTCCCTAATTCAGTTGCAATCTCCCTTGTCTTACAACCCCCCTCCTGGTCACATTCCCCAATCCTTGTAACCATTTTGTTCTCATTGAGGAATGTCCATATTTGTCCATATTCTGTGTAGCCTACTCTACTGTCATTTTCTGTGGGACCTCCTTCTATTCTTGATATTTGTTGACAATTGTGACAACTTTCTCTTCATATTAAACTGTTTCTTTTACCTTCTTCCATTTCCTTATATCAGGAAAACCTGGCTTGACCTACAAGACATTGTCTTCCTCTCTAGCATTAGATTTCACTTCCCTTCTGTTCCTATATACAATGGGCCAGGAGGGGGAGTAGGGAAAAGCCTTGGTCCTCATTGCCCTTCCAGACTCTCCTTCTAACGCCAACACTTGGCAATTTCTCTCCCTTGGAGATTCACTCCACACAGCTGTGTCACCCTATCCAGATTTTGCCACCTTCCTCAATTGCCACCTCACCCCCTTAGAAAATTCTCCCTTATTTCTCCAGGAATTCAGCATCTGCTATACAGTTTTTTCTTCTCCCACACAGGCTGTTATACGGGGTGTCCCAAAAATCATAGTGCAGATTTAAACTCTAGTAAGTTAAAACAGGATTGATAGAATAGGAAAAAAAAAAAACAGGAAAGAGTAGAATGACTGAAAATTGCAGGGAAATAGATTTAGGAGGAAAGAGGAACAAGGAGAAATCAAAGGAAAGGAAGTTTGGTCAAATACAGGAACTTTGAAATTTGAGATTATCACGAATGTGAAACATTTGAAAACTATGGTAACATCGTAGATTTGACTGTCCCTGTTAATAGCTAAGCTGGAGAAAATATATGATGATGTAGCTGAGGAGGTTAATGAAGCAAGAATGTTTGAGGAGATATCAACCTGTGAACTGAAGTTCCCAGATACAGGATGTCCCAAAAGTTTTAGTGTAATTTTAAGTAGCTTAATGTTACTATTTCCCTCAAGTGCTTGATCAATCCATGATCAATACCAAACTCTGAAATCTTTCTTTCCAACAATGACCTCCTTTCCTCCCATCCCTCCTAATCCTAGATTTTTCTATAATCTCCATTCATTTTACCCCCTCCCTATTTTCCCATTCCATCAACCTTGGTTTCCTTTCCTAACCTCTGTTAGCAATCTTGACCTCATTGTAAACCAGTTCAACTTTCCACTATCCTCTACCTTCAGATCTCTTACCATCTTGTCCTATGATCACTCATCCCTTTCCAACCCAACCCCTGAATTATCTCTCACATGGGAAGAGGAGGTTTGTCATAACTATCTGCCTAAGAGAAGTCATTCAGTGACTTTGATTCACAGAGAGATAAAAAGGACTGATAGCAGATTTCACAGATAAACTGAGGGGAAAAGAGAGCACCAGGACACTAAAAGGGAAACCATGGAGGGAAGGAGGGAGGGACCACAGAAATAGGAGTGGATTTGGGGAGGATGATGTTTAAAGTAAGCACGGCCAACTTCAGCATTTTATATTGGGATGTCGTTGAAGGGAGAAGAGGAGCCCTTCCCACTACCTATATATTTTTTCTGATGCCTTGTTCCTAGTAGGCAAAGGCAAAATTAAAACAGCCCCTACATCATCTTGTCCTCTGGCACAGTGTTTCTGCATTCTACCCTGGATGGACCATAGCTCTCCTTTCCATGAAAAGTCCTATTGCATTCCCTACTGGCCTGCAGAACCACCAAGTCATAAATGTGGAATTGAGAAGTAGAACCTAGAGGCCACCTAATTCACAAACCTCTCGCTTTATGAATACTGAAACTGAGGCTCAGAAAGAATAAGTTCCAAAATGTCACCCACATATACTTTAGTCTGGATTTGAACCTAGGTCTTTTGATTCCTAGCCACTATTTTTACCACTATACTATGCAGAAACTCAGAACTAGCCCAACCTTTACCTGAAAAAAAAAAGTTATAACCACCCCCTCCAAATATGACTGGCAAGTGGTCATCCAGTCTTTTCTTAAATTCCTAAAGAAGACCATATGGACAGGTCCCCTTCCTCAAATATTTCTTACTAGAAGGCATGGTACAGTGAAAAGTGTCCTAGATTTAGAGTTAGAAGATATGGGTTCAAATCCCAGCTCTATCATTTACTACATGTATGAGTTTGAGCAAGTCACCACCTCTCTGGTCTTGTTTCCTCATCTATAATCAAGGGGGTTGGGCACATTCCATTCTATACCTTCTCTACTCAGTCTATCAGCTCTGCATCTTCCCCACTGCTAACCTGGGCTCCACTTTAATCCCTTGGCTCTATAAGTGGGTTCTTGCCAGGGCCCAGGCCTCCGTGCCTTAAGCCCATTTCATTCCTTGTTACCAGGAGTAATATCCTACCTCCCAGTTTCCTTTTATGAGTTGTAATTAGAATGTAAGCTCTTTGAGAGCAGGAACAGCAATTGTTTTATTTGTATCACTAGCACTTAGCACAGTATCAGGCACATAGTAAGTGATTAATAATGTTTCATCTATTTATCGATCTAAAGTCACCTTGGGCTGGAGTTCTTTGATTCTATGAAGTATGGGATTTAGGAAAGGGCAATGACCCTTCCTGAGGCACCTTAAAGTCACCCAAGATGGGGCCATGCATGATCTGTCAGCTCAGCTGTGTTCACTGGATGGAAATTTCACTGGTCTTTGTATTCCTTGACCAATCCCTTTGTCCCTCTCCCAGAGTGATAATAGGAAGGAATAAAATGGCCATTTTAAAAGAACAAACTAGGGTGATTCTTTTTAAATTTAAATGCTTAATTTAAATTTAATTTAAGGGAAATTTAATTTTAAAATTTAATTTTAATTTAACTTAAAACAATTTTAATCTAAAGGATTGAATGATGGAAGAGAAGCACACATCTAGATCAATAAAGTGACATGCAAATAAGGATTTTTCATTTCTAAGATTTCAAAGCCAGCTTCCCATACCTTAAATCGATCTTTGCTTTTCATACAAGTGCTCTGGAAAGATAATAAACAGCTTACAGCAGGAGAGTCAATTAACAAGGAATCTGCAGTGGAAGATGTCCCTGAGAGGTAAAATGCCTTCCAGCTTTTATATTGTGCTTAAAGCAATTGGTTTTCAATATCCTCTGCCTGCCGCAAACTTTGTCTGTTTTGCTGCTGTGCTTATAGTCATCCTAGGGGCTGAACAGTGGGGCTGAAAGATCTGCACTTGGATGTGAGCAGATGGGTGACTTTATCTAAGTCATTTCACTTCTCTGAGACCCAGCTTTCTGTTCTGTAAAATGGCAAGGGGGAAAAAAAAACTAGTAGTAATAAATGAGTCATATAATTAAACCACTTTTATGGTGACTATGTGGATCAAATGAGATAATGTATATATAAGACTTTGCAGAACTTAAAAGTACAATGTAAATATTGGCTACCTAGGTGGGGAATAGAATATGAAGAATTCCTGAGGAGACACTGCCCTCTACCAATACAGATCAGAATGGTATTTACCCTGCAATGTCTTACAGAGTTGCCTGAGATAGTGAGTAGTTTAGCCATTTGCTCAAGGTCACACAGCTAGTATTTGTCAGCTGTGGGACTTGAACCTGGGTCTTCCTAAATCAGACACAGGCTTTGTATCTACTGATACATGCTGCCTCAACTATTACTACTACTATTAATAACTCATTACTAACAATTAACTACCAGTACTTACTACTACTTACTACCACTAACAATTTACTATTGCTACTACTACTTACTACTTCTACTACTGATTATCACTACTTGACACTTACTACTACTACTACTACTACTACTGCTACTACTACTACTACTATTTATTTAGTGCCTACTATGTCAGTGGAGCTGTGCTATCATAGCATTCTAAAGAAGAGAATAGGTAGGAGTCAAGTAAACTATCGAACATATCCCAGGCCTGAGTAAGGTTCTTTATAATATACATCCAAGAAAATGTCATTCAGCTTCTTCTTGAAAACCTTCAGTAATGGGAAACTAAGTACCTTATGAAGCATGCCATTCCACTTTTGGACTGCTTTAATTGTCAACAGAGTTTTCTTCATCCCTTCAAAACCTGCATCTTGACACCTTCTATTTATTGCTCCTAATTCTATCCTCTGGAGTCAAGCAACATAAGCCTATTCCATCTTCCCCATAGCAGCTATTCAGATATTTGATGATAGTTACTGGGCACAATGCCTCATTCCCCTTAGTTTCTCCTACAATGCTACTTATCAATACAGGGCAATGAGACAAGTCAGACTGTAACTAGCTGATACCTAGAGATTAGGCACTCTGGGATCAGGGCAAGTGATCTCAGAAGGTTCCAGCAATGGGAATCTAGGTAAGTCAGAACACATTGAGAGAAATCTGGCAGAAGGCAGCAGTCCAAAGATCTGGGAGGTCAACAAGTTTTATTTCACATAACTTCCTTAGTGTGCTCTAAGTACCAAGTATATTGGACTAGTAGCTGTTCCTTGATTTGGCTTTGCCTTTTCCTGCCTTCTGAGAATGTAGAGAGCTATGGACTATATTTGTAATATACCCTTTTATCTCTCCACTTGTGGAAATACTTTTCTTTCTTCCAGGTCCAGCTCAAGGTATCATGTTCAGTTTCCTCCACTGTAAAATGGGAACTTTACCTCTCAGGTTGTGAGATAATATTTGTAGAAAGCATCTAGCACAGTGACTGGTACATAATAGAAGCTATAAAAATGCTATTCCCCTCTCATCCTCTCTATAGAAAAGCATAGAAACACTTACATGAATTGATGTTAAGTGAAGTAAGCACAGCCAAGAAAACAATATAAGACAATGACTACAACAATGCGAATAGAAAGAACAACCACAAAACAATCAAAACAAATGTTGCAAAATTACAAATAACAAGCATGATCTGAAAGAATTATGATAGTAATTCAATCCATTTCCAATTTGATGTCCAACAGACAGCTCAAATTCAACATTCCCAATATGGAACAGAGCATTACCTTTGACCCTAAATAAAGCTCTCTACAAACTTTCCTATAACTCTCCATAGCACTATGATCCTTTAAGTTTTCCAGGTTTGTACCTTTAGTGCATCTTCACCTTCTCACTGTCCTCTACTCTGTGTTTCCAATCAGTTGCCAAATCTTATCATTTTGCCTCCAGAATATCTTTCATATCTGACCTCTTCTCACTGAAGAGGTCTAGAGGTTTTGGGGTGCTCCTAGTTGCACAGAGGCACCCCAAGATCGCAATGTGGACTTGCCTGAAAGAATTCAACCCAAATCTTCTTCCAGCAGGAGAAAAAGTTTATTAAAGATAAATCACATATAGGCCAGGTGACGCCCATAAGGACAAGCAGGCATGAGACAGTCTCAGCCTTTTGGGTATGTGAAAAGCTCAGCATCTCAATAGAGACAAGATGGACCTAATATACAGAAAGACTGTGGGAGGGATCTAGGAGTGGCCAAGTAGTTTGGGGGTGATGGGAGGAAGGGCCTAAGGAGGTCTGGATGGGAGTGGATAGTAAGCTGGGGTGAACAGAACTCCTGGGTCCTGGACTTCCTGGAGTCTAGCTAGGATTAAGGGTGGGAAATGGCCAGGGGGCATAGGGAGGTAAAATAATGGAGAGGAGATTGGGTGTAGCCACAATGAAAGGCCAGTTGACACTAAAGTAACTTTGGGTGGCCAGAGGAAGGGGAGGGGGTTATTGGGAGGAGGTGAGAATTCTGTTTGGAAGGTCTGAGAGATTAAACAGACAATGGGAATAGATAATGAAGGGAACTGGAAGGTAGAAGTTTGCTTTCAAAGGGAAATAAAGGCAGTTTATAAGGAATTTAAAACTTTAAGGTTTTTCTGGGAATCTGTAGACAAACAGGAGCCAGGTTCTCTTTAGAGCTAGGGAGGAAAGGTGTATATCAAAAGGCAGAGGCTAAGGCCTTGGAAGGGAGATAAGGGGAGTCAACAAAAGGGAGCCAAATTCCTTTTGGTGAAAAGGGGGAAAGGTCTCAGCTTGTGAAACTGGATGGTGGGCAAATAACCCAGTTATCACCATTCACACAAATGCTACCTCAGTTCTGGCTTTTATCACCTTTCACCTTGGCTATTTCAATGGCTTCTTAATCTCCCTTGCCTCAACTTTCTCCCCAGTCTACCTAGCCAACAAATGGTTAACTTTTTTGTTTGTTTGTCTGCTTATTTGTTTTTTTGGCAAGGCAATGGGGTTAAGTAAATTGCCCAGGGTCACAAAGCTAGTGTCAAGTGTCTGAGGCCAGATCTGAGCTCAGGTCCTCCTGACTCCAGGTTCTATGCTCTATCCACTGTGCCACCTAGCCGCCCTTGCAAATGGTTATCAAAGTGATTTTCCTTAATCTCAGATCTGACTGTATCACTGCCCTATTCAATTAACTCCAGAAGCTCCCTATTACCTTTCATATAAATAGAATGTCCTCTATTGGGCATTTAAAACCCTTGACAACCTGGCCTCATTACCTTTCCCCATTAATTATACATTAGTGCCCTTCCTTTACTTTGCAATCCAGCCAAATTGGCCTTATCACTGTTCTCCATACATGACACTTCTATCTGAGTGCACTGGTCTTCCCCTGTGTCTAGAATACACTCCCTTCTTGCCTTCAATTCTTAAAATCTCTTGCTTTCTTCACTTCTTGCCATTTCCAGACCATGCCTTCATGTTATTCCATCTCTGCTCCTTTCTAGCTCCTATTAGAATGAAAGCTTCTGGAAGGCAGGAACTATCTTTCTTGCATATATTTGTATCCCCAGTGCTTAGCATAATGCCTAGCATATAGTAATCACTTAATAAATACTATTTTTAATTCATTTACTCATTCAAGACACAGATTAAGAATCATCTTCTGCATCAGACCTTTCCATATCTCCTGCTCCCCTAATTGGTAGTGTTCTCTATCCCAAAATGATATTGTATTTTTATATGTATTATAAATATTCACGTGTAGATGTTGTCTCCCTGGATAGACTATAAGCTCCTTAAGAGTAAAGATTGTTTCATTTCTGTTCTTGTATATCCAGATCCCTTTATAGTGCCCAGCACATAATATCCACTTACTAAATGCTTATTGATTGATTTATTGATTAATCTTTATATTTGAAGCATTTAGTATAGTGCCCCATATATCCTGGATGCTTAGCAAATGTTTGTTGTTGATTATGTCTACTCTGCCCTAAAGATATTCTAAATCTATAAATAGGTATTAAGTGGCAGAGAATCAAGCTGGTTATTATAGAAAATATTGACCTAGGAAGGAGAAAATGTAGTTTTGTCCTCTCAACAAGTGCTAACAGTGTATCCTGTGGTGCTAACATGTGAATATGGCTACAGAGGAGTAGTGTGTCATTGGCACCCTAAACATGCAATAAGGGGACTTAAGTTTTTATCCCAATTCCAACACTATGTGTCTAGTCAAGTCAGTTGACCCCTCCGTGCCTTATTTTCTTCATCTGGGAAATCAGGATAATCATGATTCTGCACCTCACTTCATGGAGCTGCTATGGGGAAAATACATAGTAATCTTAAAGAGTCATAGAAATGAATTCAGTTATTATTATTATTCATTCATATAAGCTCCACTGATGGGCCACTGGGGATAATTTGAAGGAGAGCGGTCCTGAAGCTAATTTTTAGACTACAGATGAGAAACCAGGTTGCTAAACCAAGAGAACCAATAAACTTGATTCCAGGATGCATGATTAAACCACTTAAGGAAACAAACTGCTTTTCAGAACTTTAGAAGAGCTCATTTACATGCAAACAATGAATATGCTAATTATAAAGCATTCTTATCAGCTCCCTAAGGGGACACTTCACTAACCCAGTTAGAGTTACTGTGAGTACTTGAAAGTAACAAGGAGTGCATTTCTTCAAAATATTCCATAAATTTCTGTGTATCAGTAAATTAAACTGACCTTTCCCCCAAATGTTGTTCAGTCATGTACAATTCTTCATGATTCTTTGGACCACAGCATGCCAATATTGTCCATGGGGTTTTCTTGGAAAAGATGCTGAAGTGGTTTGACATTTCCTTCTCCAGTGGATTAAGGCAAACAGAGGTTAAGTGATTTACCTGGAGTTACACAGCTGAGGCCAAATTTGAACTTGGGTATTCCTGACTCCAGGTCCAGAACTCTATCCACTGAGCCACCTACTTCCCTAACATACAGTAGATGCTTAATAATAATTGTTTTCTACTCTTAGGGAAATGAGAGCTGACGACTTAATTCACCTTCGTTTCCTTCAGGGATTATCTCAGATGCTACTTCGTACAGGAAGCCTTTCTTGATTCCTTCCCTTCAACAAACTAGACACATTGAGCCAAGGCAGCTTCAAAATTCTAGCAGGATTCCAACAAAAAACTACCCCATAACTTTGGAGCATATCTTAAAGACTTTCTGAAAAAGAATTTCCAGGATCCTTGACTCATCTACTTTGTACATATTGTCTAAGCCTGAACCCACTGTGCCCTGGAGTCTGTATATACTTGTGGGAGAGTATGTCACAGATTTTTGAGGGGATGTTTTGCATCAATTGTTCTTACTATATCACTTTAGTAAATACCTCTTACTAAGAGCTGATTAAATAAATAAACTTAATAGCAATTGATAATCAACGGAGGAAACACACTTGGAGAAACTCATAACAGTAACCCCTGCCACCACCTCCAGCCCCTGAGAGTCCTTTAGAATCCTGAAGGGAAATGAGTCAGCTTTTCCCCTGCAGGTTCCTATCTACTAGTACTTTAAAAAAAAAAAAAAAAAAAGAATGCCCTACACCTATTTTTGTATATACAGGGTATTAGAAAAGTCATAGTTCAGTTTTAAGTTATTAAAACTTAAAATTGCCACTAAAACATTTTGAACAATATCTACCTATACTCTTACATACATTAGACAAAGTGGTGAGTGATGAAACAAAGGAGAGATCCAGACAAAGTACTCAAGGAAAATTTGAGAAGGAAGAGAACACTTCTATCTATGAGTAGGAAAGGGTGAAGGAATACTTCTTGGAGGTGGTACCTTAATGCTTCATAGGTAGACAAGGATTCTAAATGTTAGATAAGTACCATGGGCATGGGAGACAACCTATTCAAATGCACAGAGGTAGGAAGATGGAATGTCAAGTTCAGCTAATTTGTCCAGTTTTTGCTGGAACTTAGAATGTGTAAAGGGGAATAATGCGAAATGAAACTCCAGAGGTTATGGTATGTTTGTAGAAAGCCTTAAATTCAACCTACTAAGTACCAAGCTAAGGAATTTGCACTTTATAGTAGAGACAATACAGAATCCCTAGAAGTTTTTAGATGAGGAACATGATCATATCTGTCTTAAGAAGATAATTTAAGCATCTGCGTGAAGGATAAATTAGAGAGAGAAGACACAAGCCTGGTCCCTAGAGTCCTTCCTAGCTCTGACAGTTCTGACAAATAAATAAGGTCAGGAAACTAATAACAAACAAACAAAAAATGCTTAGAAATGATAAATAAAACTAAAAGCTGGTTCTTTGTGAAGCCTAATAAAAATGTTAAACCTTTAGCTAATCTAATTAAAAAGGAAGAAAATCAAATCAGCAAAAGTAGAAAACAAAAAGGCAAAATCACAACAAAACTAGAATTAAAAAAAAAATCAAAACCTATTTTGCACACTTACATGCTAACAAAACTAAAAATACAAGAGAAATATAGAAATTCCTTAAAAATATAAAATATTCAAACTGAAAGAAAACCAAATAGAAATCTTAAATAACCCAGACTCAGAAGAGGAAATAGAACTCGGTGTAAAGGAACTACCAAAAGAAAAAAAAAACCTGATACTAATGAATTCACAGAAGAATTCTATGAAACTTAAATAAAAATCAATAACCATGCTACACAAATTACTCTCAAAATATGAGGAAAAAAAGTACCTACTAGAACTCTTTTTAAAAGACAAATGTAGTCCTAATACCTAAACCAGGGAAGGATAAAACACAGAAGGAAAACTATAGACAAATATCATTGATGAATATCTGTTCCAAATTTTTCAATAAAATATAATGGGTAATTTAATGTAAAATACTGATGATAATACTGTCTTCTCTGCTTTTCAGGGTTGTGAGGAAAGTTGTTTGTAAACCTTAAAGCCACATAGAATTATGATCCATTATTCTTGCTGTGTATGTCACAGATAAACATCCACAATAGCTGGATGATCTGGCACTTTACAGTTTCCACAGGACTGAGCAACAAACATGTGATTTCATTGGTCTAGAGAAGTTGGGGGAGGAAATGCTACCCTCTCTAAAACTTTGAGAGTAATCTAAAGAACTGAGAAGTTAAGCGATTTGTCTAGGAGTCCCATAACCCATATGGGGCATAAGTGGGACCTGAGCCCAAGTTTTCTTGGTTTCAGGACTGGCTCTGTATTCATGAAGCCATGCTACTTCTCACAGAGCTTTACATTTATAATCTAATTTGATCCTCACATAGACAGAGACAATAATCTAATTTGATCTTCACATAGACAATGACAGAGGTAACACAAATACTACTATCCTGTTTTACTAATGAAAGAACAGGGATTTGGAAAGGCCAAGCAGAACCAGAACCTAGCTCAATGCTTTGCACATAATTGTTCATTGAATTGATTTGAATTTAGTAACTTGCCTAGAGTTATGAAGCTACTAAGTGGCAGAGCTGGGAGTCAAACTGAAATTTTCAGATTCCAAACAGTGGTTTATGTCCATAATAGTGATGACCCATTAACAGATCTATGGCATAATCCTTTTAATATTTTTTTATGAACAACAATTATGCATTCCCCTAAGTGGGTACTCAAAGCCTTGATTATGCTGGGCATTCTATAAAATAGAAATAAAAGAGAGAAAGCAGCAAGAAAAAGCAGGTGGCAGGCATTGGCAGGCTGTGGTGTGATCCAGAATGAGACCTTTCTCACACTGAAGGAGCCTGGAGCTGAGATCCACAGAATCACGTGAAAATATTGTTTTAACCTCAATCCCTGCTGGGAAATAAAACACTGAAAAGTCACATCAACCTCTGAAAGTCAAGCCCCTTTGCCTTCACTGGAAGGTGTCAGACCAAGGTAACATAGCCTCATGCAACAAATGATAGCCACTGACAACATCCCTTGTCAATGGAACTGCAACCAACGATTTAGCTGATTTTCTTCCTGTGGATGCTGAAGCCATTGGACTCTGTTCTGATTACAACTATGAAAAAATATAGAAATACATGCTGGAATGGGTAGAGTAAGGGGCTAACCATGGGCTATATATAGTCATAACGTCATAAAAACATGGTTTCAAGATTGATCCCAGCCATTCGACGAGATTTGAGCCTAACTCATCTATAACACGACTATAATACCACCACTCCTCAGTGTTACTGTGTGGAAAGCATACTGTAAAGAATAAAGTATTAAATAAATTCAAACTATTGTTATTAGTTTATTATTCTTCCTTGAAGGCTAATGCATGATGTTCCCAAGAAGAAGGTAACACCTAAGCTAATTAACACATTGATGGGGATTAATTTACTGCTATCTAGCAGAAAGAAGGGCCAGGAGGAAATGGGAAATAGGATGGGTAAATTTTGATCAGGCAGGGGGAGAAAGGAATAAGACCAGACATACAAGGCTTTGACCAGACCTAAGTTCAACAACCCAATGGGCATCCTTCTATGGTAGCACAAGTAGTTAAATTGAGATTTGGAGTACTAGAAAAAGGAGAGACTTCCTAAAACAATAAAGATCACTTTTACAATTGCTAAGACAAAATTAGTCAAGGTCTGGAGTAAGAAAAAGCCTGAGCAAAAGGCTTGTAGTCACGGATCTGGAGTTAGGATTTTAGAGGCTCTCTGGTCCAAGCCCCCATTTTACAGATAAGAAAATTGAGGTGTTAGGATGGCTAAGTGACTTGCCCTAAGTTACACAGGTAAGAAGCATCAGAAATAGAATTTTAAACCAAGTCCTCTGATTGCAGAGTCCATGCTCTTTCCACTGCCTCCATCCTGACCCTGGGCTAGGATATAAATAAAGGGTCTCTCAATGGAATGTCAATTAACCTAGCTAGTTTCCTGTTAGGGATGTGTTATTTTAAAATAGCTATCTTAAGAGAAGAGGGGGTGATAGGACAGAAGGAAAAATGAGGCCCTTGCCTTAGAAATTGACAAATGGAGGGGGGCAGAGCCAAGACGGTGGAGTAAAAGCAGTGACTTGCTTGAGTTCTCCCCCAAATCCCTCCAAATACCTATAAAAATGGCTCTAAACAAATTCTAGAGCAGCAGAACCCACAAAAAGGCAGAATCAAACAAATTTCCAGCCCAAGACAACCTGGATGGTTGATTGAAAAGGTCTTTTTGCCCTGGGCTGGGAGAGGAGCGCTGTTCAGTACAGGCTATACAAACAAAGATGGGGCCTCAGCGAACCTAGACCAGGCCTTAAGGAACTGAATCACAACTGGTTGTGGTGTTTTCTAGACTGCTCAACCCACAAACACCAAAGACAACTTAGAAGGTCAGCAGGAAAGGTCTGTGACCATGGTGAGAGAGGAGTTCAGTCTGGCCCCCATCCTGGCACAGCCCTGAGGCAGCAGCTGCTTCCAAAGAGCTCAGCCCACAGAATGACAGGGGGATCTAGTGGCTGATCAGAGGGTGATTGCAGGAATCTCTTTGCTGGCACTGAGGCAGGATTCTCTTGCTTTGCCCATGCTTAGATCTGGGTCACAGTTTTGAGTGGCAGTCCTGGGGCAAGGAGGAGCGCTGGCATGGTGGAGCTTGCAGTGGCTGTGGAGAAGAAATCCCCCTCACAGTTCCAAGACAAAAAAGAGTGCTTGTGGTCACTCATAGACCAGAGCACAGACCAGGAAAGGAGTAAACACCCCACCTTTGATCATACCACCTTGGAAGAACTGAAAATTTACAGGTCTCTAGAACTATCTCTGAAAGCAGCTGAACAAAACCCCAAAGCTTGGGACAGTGCATTCTCCACACTGGAAGCAGACTCCTACATTAACAAAGAGTTTAGAACTCAAGTAATTGGCTAGGATCATGAGCAAACTGTGCAAAAAAAAGTCAGATCATAGAATCTTTCTTTGGTGACAAAGAAGATCAAAACATTCAACCAGAAGACAACAAAGTCAAAGCTCCTACATCCAAAGCCTCCAAGAAAAATATGAATTAGTCCCAGGCTGTGGAAGAGCTCAAAAAGGATTTTGAGAATCAAGTAAGAGAAGTAGAGGAAAAACTGGGAAGAGAAATGACAGTGATGCAAGAAAATCATGAAAAACTAGTCAATAGCTTGCTAAAGGAGACCCAAAAAAATCCTGAAGAAAATAACGCCTTAAAAAATAGCCTAATTCAAATGGCAAAAGAGGTCCAAAAAGTCAATGAGGAGAAGAATGCCTTAAAGAGCAGAATTGGCAAAATGGAAAGGGAAGTCCAAAAACTCATTGAAGAAAATGCTTCCTTAAAAATTAGAATGGAGCAAATGGAAGCTAATGACTTTATAACAAATCAAAAAATTGTAAAAACAAAACCAAAAGAATGAAAAAAAATAGAAGACAATGTGAAATATCTCATTGGAAAAACAACTGACCTGGAAAATAGATCCAGGAGGGCTTGGAATATGATATTCCAGAGGGAAAAGAAGATAGGATTACAGTCAAGAATCACCTACCCAGCAAAACTGAGTATAATCCTTCAGGTGGAAAAAATGGTCATTCAGTGAGATAGAGGACTTTCAAGCATTCTTGATGAAAAGACCAGAGCTAAATACAAAATATGGTTTTCAAATACAAGATTCAAGAGAAGCATGAAGAGGTAAACAGGAAAGAGAACTCCTAAGGGATTTATTAAAGTTGAACTGTTTACCTTCCTAGATGGAAAGACGATATTTGTAACTCATGAGACCTTTGTCAGTATTAGGGTAGTCAGAGTGGAAAAAATATATGTATAGATAGATAGATAGATAGATAGATAGATAGATAGATAGATAGATAGATAGATAGATAGATAGGTAGAGGGCACAGGGTGGGTTGAAGATGAAGAGGTGATATCTAAAAAATAAAATTAAAGAGTTAGAGAGGATTATACTGGAAGAAGGAAAAAGGGAGAGGTAGAATGGGGTAAATTTCTTCACATAAAACAGACAATAAAAAGCTTTTACAGTGGAAGGGAAGTGAGGGAAGGTGAGAGGAAATGAGTGAATCTTATTCTTGTTGGATTTGGCTTAAGGAGGGAACACCAGACACACTCAATTGGTTATGGAAATCTATCTTACCCTACAGGAAAATAGGGTGAAGGGGATAAGAAAGGGATGATAGAGGGAAGGGCAGATTGGGGGAGGGGGTGATCAGAAGCAAACATTTTTGAGGAGGGACAGGGTCAAAAGAGAGAATAGAATAAATGGGGGGTGGGATAGGATGAAAGGAAATATAGTTAGTTTTTCACAACACGACTACTATGGAAGTGTTTTGCATGACTACACACGTATAACCTGTATCGAGTTGTTTGCCATCTCAATGAGGGTGGGTGGGGAGGAAGGGAGGGAGAGCATTTGGAACTCAAAGCTTTAAAAACAAATGTTAAAAATTGTTTTTACATGGAACTGGAAAATAAGATATACAGGCAATGGGGTATAGAAATTTATCCTGCCCTACAGGAAAATAGAAGGGGAAGGGGGTAAGAGAAGGGAGTGGTGATAGAAGGGAGGGAAGATTAGGGGAAAGAGCATTCAGAATGCATGCCATCTTGGTGTGGGGGGAGGGGCAAAATGGGGAGAAAATTTGGAACTCAAAATCTTGTGGAAATGAATGTTGAAAACTAAAATTAAATAATAAAGAAAAAGAATATTAATATATATATACCATATTTAAATGAACCCTGAAATAGTGGAACAGTGGGGAAATATATCTCTATTAGTCATTTAATAATAAAGTTACCATTCTAAAACTTAAAAAAAAAGAAATTGACAAATGGATTATGCCATTCTCCAGGAGAGAAAATGCCAGTAGAGAGAAAAATGAAAAAAGGATCACAAGAATTCCACATTAGTAGAACCCGAAGTATAACCTCGCCAAAATGAACACAAATGGAATAAAGCAATAATACCCAGGCATAGTAGGGTGATTCCCAAGAATTTAGCACTGGGATTTGGACTGGGCATATGGAAGCTATGCAAATTGCAATAAGCACCAACTGTGAGGAAATATCTAAGGCTGATACTTGAAAAGTACAAGTGGGCAAGTCAGAATATAATGATGTTTGGGATGAGAGGAGAATGAAAGATAGTTTAATGTCCACAATAGCACATATCTAGGAAGGGAGGTGGATCGGAGCTATGCATGCACACATAACAAGCCCATTCCCAACAGCTTTAAATAGACGTTTTTATGTATAATAAAGAGCTCAGATAAATCCTGGTTTTATAGATTACTCTTTGAAATTCTAGGGCATTAGAGGGCAGCTAGATGGCACAGTAGATTGAATACTAGATCTGGAGTGAAGGACACCTGAGTTCAAATGCTACCTCAAATACTTATGAGCTATGTGACCCTAGCAAATCACTTAACTTCTCTGTCTCCCTCAGTTAACTCATCTGTAAAATAGGTTAACAACAACAACACTTACCTCTCAGGGTTGTTGTAATGATAATGAAATACTTGTAAAGTGCTTTGCAAACCTTAGAACACTATATAAACCTAGCTATTATAAATAACAATTTGAGAAGCAGCAATGACAATAGTTTATATTTATATTTATAATACACTTTGTGTATTACAAAACCATTGTTGATAATATGCTGCAGCTTACTTATACCCACACGATGTTTGTTGTTTTCTGTTTTGTTGTTTTGGTCCTCTTTGGACCAGCAATATCACAGGGTGATGTCTTGACCTGTGGGAGAATTAGATTTAAGTGAGGCGTAGTTGCACAAAGTCCTCAGCCTCACTATCCATGCCGTGTCTGACCAAGCATTAAACACTGCACAGCCCCTGTTTCGGCTGCATTCCTGGCCTTTTGAACAAATTGTTCTCATCTGCCCATTCCACGTGGGGTAAGTTTTTACTTGTTTGGGGTAGATATCACCCTAACTCACCAATGGGTTTGAGGCCTGTTGGTTACCCTCAACCTGGGGTAGCCCATCTGCTGATTAGGTTTATTGGGGTGTGACCAATGCGCATGTTATAGCTTTTTAGAGCCACAGATGAGAGTTGGGTGACAGGTAGACATCAAAGGTGGATGAGCAGCCCTGAAAGGGCCTCTCAGGAAGCCCTTATACCAGAGGTGCTAGTCCTCCCTAAATACCCCATACATCCTACCTACATGTATATTCTTCCCACAGTTCCCCCCACTCCCAGTTGAATGGAAATTCCTTGAAGGCAGGGACTGTTTCATTTTTGTTTTAATATATTCAAAGCCTACCATAATTCCCAGCACATAGTAAGTGTTTAATAAATGCTTGTTGATTAATCAGTTGATGGTTGATAAAACTTTCCATTGCTATTAGGGTCATCCACAGTTTTGATTCTTTGAAGACTGTGATATGATGATTCATAGTAACATAGAATCACTAGGAGAATATTGGTATTAAATAGATAAGTTTTTGTGTCAGGGAACAACTTGGGACCATCGCAAGCACACTATTATTCTCCCAAGCTGCTCAATTAGCAACTTTTGCCTCCATTTCTGTTACTCTGCAATCATTATTAATGATGCAAAAGTGTGCTACACAAGATTGAGGGTCAATTTGCATTTTTCTTGATTTGATGGGTTGCCACATCCAAAGAAGTCTTCCCCTACTTGCCTTATAAATGGCAATGAGATTCTCTGTACTTACCTAAAGCCATCCTCAGGCAGCAGAAACAGCCTATTAATGAGACCTTACACCAAACCATTATCCAGCTAAAACTTGTGCTTCATGGTCATAGCCTTCAAGAATCTAGGGTCACTATTATACTACCATAAGGCAAAGAACTCCAAAAGACTCATGATGGAAAATGCTATCCACATCCAAAGAAAGAACTATGGAGTCTGAATGCATATCAAAACATACGATTTTCTCTTTTTTTGTTTTGTTTTGTTTCTTTTTCATGGTTCCTCCCATTGGTTCCAATTCTTCTTTACAACATGACTAATATGAAAATATGTTTAATATGAATGTATATGTAGAGCCTGTATCAGATTGCATGCCATCTTGGGGAGGTGGTACAGGAGGGAGGGAGAGAAAATTTAGAACTCAAAATCTTATAGAAGAGAATGTTGAAAACTAAAAATTAATTAATTAATTAAAAAATAAGGCAAAGAAGTAGGATTTTGGTGGAGGCAGCTAGCAAAGGATAACAAATGAACAGCTCCATATGGCACCATTCCCCTAGGATATTCAAAGACCTAGAGGAAACTTTCCAAGCATTGGGCAGATTTTCTTTTTCATGGGAAAATATGGAAAAGAATTACACAGGATAAGAAGGTGTGGGGATATTGCAATTTGTACTAGAGGAGGGAAACCCCAGATACATAACAGACCCGTGAAAGGATTGAAGCAGTCTTGGTTACAAAGCCCTTTGCCACCCGTTGGAAACTTTGCAACAAAACTGGACGGTAGGTAGTTTAAAAATAATTATACCCTTTTAACAGACAAGGCAGAGGGCAAAGAGATAAAAGCACTTAGCCAAGGTCATATGGAAAGTAAGTGGTAGGACTGAAGTGGGATTTCTGAAACCAAGTCCAGGAAGGAAGGGTGAGTTTTGAAGTAACCTAAAGATTCTATGGGGCAGAAATGAGGAGTACATCCCAAGCACAAGGGTAAAACCAGTTCAAAGGCAGGAAGGCAAGACATGGAATGTCCTGAACAAGGAACAGCACTTGGGACAGTTTGGTGACCTTGGTTTGCACATTGGGGAGCTTCCAATATATGTGTTGGTGTTCCCTTGAGGCTCTAAGTCCATCAACCTCTTCAACTGCTTACAACTGCACTCTAGCTCAGGGATCTCACCATCTCCTCAAATCATGCCATAACCATAATCTTGGAATATGAAATGCCTCTCTTTGATCATAATCTTGGTGATGGCTTTATTCTATCCTATTACTCCCTATCCCTAATTCTTAAACTTATTCTCTGCGGTCACCATAACCTTGATTTCCTCCATGCTTCCCTGTTCTTCCAATCTATTACCCCTGCTATGAATCCTCACTTTCTTTCTTTCACAATCTGACACTGGAGTTAACAAGTTAAAGGATGAGCTAAACTCTACCCTTGAATCTTACCTTGTTATTCACACCTTGCTACTCCCTAGGTCCACACATCCATCTACCTTTTTCTTTTACGACTGAGCTGACCAAATCAACTATAAATTTAGCTCTAATCTCTATGGCATATAAAAATGGCTTCCTCCCTTTGGTACTAACTATTTGACCATGGACATGTCACAACCTCTCCAAAACTTTCACCTCCCCTGTAAAATCAATAATATTACCTACAAGTCATACCTCACAGTAATGATATAGGGATTAAATGAGATGGTGTATGTAAAAAAAAAATAATTGTAAACCTTAAAGTTATATATAAATGTTAGCTCTCATTATTTGTAGCATTTTGCATGAAAAAAAAAAGGTTTCCTTTTGTTTCGTCTTTAACAAAGCCCTTGGGAATAAATTTGTACTGCAGTAGTCACTGCTATATGGACAAATGGCTGTCTTGGTACTGGCATTTACAATTATTGTGCTGTTTCCTGATATTTTAAAAACACAAGTCAGGATTCTATTGTTTCAAGCTTGTTAAAGTCCTTCACAGTCTGGCTCCAGCCTGCCTTTCCTGGCTTATTACTTTCCTTCACGAATTCTACATTCCCACCAAACTAGTCTAATTGCTGTATGCTGCACAGGACATTCCATGCCCCACCTTCATGTTTTGAACAGGCTCTTCCCCGTGTTGGAGATGCACTCACTCTTCACCTCTACCCCATAGAATCCTTAACTTACTTCAAAATTCAATATGGGTCACCCCCCATAGGAAATTTTTATGTAGGCAGCCCAGTGTATAGAGCACAGGACTCGGAATCAGGAAGATCCATGTTCCAGTCCTGCCTCAGACACTGCTTAACTGAGTGACCCTAGGAAAGTTACTTCAGCTTTCTCAACTTTAGTTTCCTCATCCAGATAATGATGGTTCCTACTTCACAGGGTGATTATAAAGATCAAATGAGTTAACATATGTAGAGTGCGATATAAATTCTGGGTGGCACAGTGGATAGAGTTCCAAGCCTGAAGTCAGGAAAACCTGAGTTTAAATCCTGCCTCAGTCACTTGCTAGCTATGTGACCTGTACAAGTCACTTAGCCCTGTGACCTGTACAAGTCACTTAGATCCCAGTTTCATCACCTGTAAAGTGAGCTGGAGAAAGAAATGGCAAACCATTGCATTATCCCTGCCAAGACCCAAATGGGATCACAAAGAGTAGGACACAACTGAAATGACTGAAGGACAACATATAAATGCTGACATTATTGATCTCCACAAAATTCTTCTGTATCTACTTCATGTGTATTTTGTATTTATTTTTCTGTGTATATGTTGTCTGCCCACTCCCACTGTGACCCAAAAGAATGCATGGTTTATGAGGGCAGTATGTTTCATTTTTTCTTTTCTAGCTCTAACGTCCAGCCCAATGCTAAATAAATGCTTGTTGAATGAATGGATGGATAGAGGGATGGATTAATGAATGAATGGAGTTCTTTAAACTCAACTGGGCTTTCACTACTAACCAATAATTCTTTCATTCTGCCATCACTAATTTCCTCTCATACTCCCTGTAGCAGCTATTAAAGCCTTCTTTCTCCTTAAGTTCCCAACATCATCTCCACCCTTCTTCTGTCTCTAGCAATGATTTCATTCCCTATTTTACTGGGAAAAATAAATACTGTCATAGGCTCTGACAGATACATTGCACCACACCTCAAAATCCTTTTCTATCTTCATTCATGCTTTCTTCGCTTATCCTAATTTCTTTTTTAAATAATATTTTCTTTTTTCCCCCATTACATGTAGAGACAATTTTTAACATTCATTTAAAAAATTTTTTGAGTTCCAAATTTTCTCTCTTCCTCCCTTACCTCCCTCCTCCCTGAGATGGTAAGTAATTTGATATAGGTTATACATGTTCAGTCATGCAAAACATATTACCATATTAGTCATGTTATGAAAAAAGACACAGACCCCATAGGGAGAAAACACAAAAAAAGGAATACAGAAAGTAAAAAAATAGTATGCTTCAATCTGCATTTAGACTCCATCAATTCTTTCTCTGGAGATGGATAGCATTTTTTATAATGAGTCCTTTAGAATTGCCTTGGATCATTGTATTACTGAGAATAGTTAAGTCATTTACAGTTGATCATCATACAGTATTGCTTTTACTGTGTACAATAATCTCCTGGTTCTGCTCAATTCACTCTGCAACAGTTCATGTAAGTCTTTCCAGGT
The DNA here is from genome assembly GCF_900497805.2 of Vombatus ursinus. Taxonomy (NCBI): domain Eukaryota; kingdom Metazoa; phylum Chordata; class Mammalia; order Diprotodontia; family Vombatidae; genus Vombatus; species Vombatus ursinus. Next base: position 1,318,143 of record NW_020953958.1, read on the forward strand.
ATTTTCTGAAATCAGCCTGCTCATCATTTCTTACAGCACAGCAATATTTCATTACGATCATATACCACAACTTGTTCAGCTATCTCCCAATTGGTGGGTATTCCCTCAATTTCAAATTCTTTGCCACCACAAAAAGAGCTGCTATAAATATTTTTGTACAGATTAATACTTTCCTTCCCCTTTTGTTTGATCTTTTTGGGATACAGACCTAATTTTGACAAATCAAAGGGTATGCAGTTTTCTAGCCCTTTGACACTTATCCCAACTTCTAAGGAAAAATTGGTACCTCTTCATGATAAAGCTAAACCTTCACTTGTACCCTCCATTGTACCCGCTTCTGTCTTCTTTTTCAGAGGCACATCCCTTCGATTGTTACCCTTATATATAATTTTCAAATTCTCCTTCTCTGTTGGCTCCTTCACCATTGCCTAGGACTAGGATGTGTAAGTTTTGGCCACCTTTAATAAACTTTCACTTTACTTTTCCCTCCTTTCAAGCTACTGAATATGCCACTCAGCTGAAACTGTTCTCTCTAAGGCTATCAATGACCTCTTAGTTCCCTGATCTGATGCCTTTTTTTCAGTTTTCATCTTCTTTGACCCCTCTGCAACTTTTGACATTCATGATGACTTTTTTCTTTTGGATACTCTGTCCTCCTTCAGATCCTATGGGACTGTTGTCTCTTGGTTTTTCTTCAAAATGCCTGACAACTGCTTTTCAGTCTATTTTGCTGGATCACCATCTATGGGTCTTTTTTTCTTTCTCCATACTCTTTCCCTTGGTGATTATATCTACTCCCAAGGTTTCAATGATAATTTCCACAATGTGACTTCTAATTATATATATACACACATTATATATTGTATGTATGTATGTATGTATGTATGTATGTATGTATGTATCCATCCCTGATCTCTCTCTTGAACACTAGTCTCACATTATTTGTTGCCTGTTCTATGACTTTTCCTGGGTGTCCTGTAAGCATCAAAAGTCCAATATGTATGATATAGAATGCATCCTCTTCCCCATTAAGCATGTCCCTCCCCCATACTTGCTCATTTCTGTTAAAGGTACCACCATCATCCCAGTCATACAGATTCATAACTTCTGAGTCATCCCTGACTCTTCCTTCTCCCTCAACCTCCACATTCAATCACTAGCTAAGTCTTGCTGATTCTACTTCAACAACCTTGTATCTGTCCCTTTCTCTCCACTCACATGACCATCATACTAGTTTGGATTATTGAACTATTCAGACTCTTGTCTGAATTATTGTGATAGCCTCCTAATTGATATCCCTGCCTCCAGTCTCTCTCCTATCTAATACATCCTCTACGCAATGACCAAAGTTATCTTTCTAAGGCATAGGTCTAACTATGTCACTCTTCTGCTCAAAAATCTTCAGTGGCTGCCTATTGCCTATAAGATAAAGGATAAACTCATAAGGCTAGCATTTGAAGTCCTCTATTAATCTGCTTTCACCTTTCTTCTGTGACTTATTTCACATTATATCCCTTCATATACTATGTTCTTGCCAAATTAGACAACTTTCCATTTCCAGAACTTGACATGCCATTTCCACATCCTTGTATTGGTAGAAACCAACCTCTATTCCCAAAATGCATTCCTTTCTCATCTACTCCTCTTAGAATCCTACTCTTCTCCTAAGCCTCAGTTCAGGGACTAACTATATTGTGCAACCACTCATGATCTCTACAACTGTTAGAACTCAAACCTTCCTCAAGTTGCTTTTCTACTGATTCATCAGTAATCATCCCCAGTAAACTGTAAGCTCTCTGAAGGCAAATATTATCTCTTTTTTTCCTTTTTGATCTCAGTGCCTAGCACTGTTCATTACATATAGCAGGTGCTTCGTACGTATTTACTGTATTAATTTGATCTGACCAAACTACCATTGAGGTTAATAATATGTTGTTTTAACTACCAACACCTCCTGCCCAACTATACAAATAGAAAATCACTGCAGGTAAATCAAGTCAAGTCAACAAGCATTTATTAAGTGCTTACTATTTGCCAGACACTGTAGTAAGAACTCTTAGAACAACAGTGCCATCACCACCATCACCATCAACACCATCCTTCTCCCCCCCAACCTAGATCACTGGTCATCCTTCCAACCACAACTACAAAAGACCCAGAAAAGAAAGTTTATGTCACCAAAGTCCTTGGCATTATCAAATGATTCAATGGCTTTGTAAAAGGTAATGACATTAAAAAAGATGAATCACCATCTACTTTTGTTGCTGTACCCAAAGGACCTGAGGACATTGGGCCTTTCCATCTTCCTTACAACTGAAACTTCCTATATGTGGTATCTCTCCCAATTAAGAATATGAGCGCCTTCAGAGCAGGGACTGTCTTGTTACTCTACCTGTATCATCATCATTTAGCACGGTGCTTTGCACACAGTGAGCATTTACTAAACAGATTTTCCTTGATTCATTCAAAATATTCTGTTTCATGAATACTGTGCCCAAAGTTGAATGAAAATGTTCTAATTTCCATGCTTAATTTTTAATTTCAGATCTTGCACATTTTGCTTCCGAAGTTTGAGATTAGTGAGCATTTTGTTTTGTGTTGGAATTTCTAATCAAGGTAAGAGGTTTCACTGAACAATCAACTGATTGTCCTTCCCAATCCAACTATAAATCAGCCCTTGTAACTCAGGAATTTGAGTCTCATTCTTCTCTACTTCAGGACATTAGAAAGTGTTCAATTTTTAGATATACATGCTATACTTCCAATATGGGCAGACAAGCCTCTTCTAGGAAGCCCGGTTTCAACTTTTCAAGGATCTTTCAGCTAGAGCTCATGCTGACTTGGAAAATGTTCCCAATAGCTAAAAGTGAAGAAAAGGATACAAAATAAGTAGCATTGATTTCCACAGCATTGAGTTAGATGAGACTATGGAAACATCTCATCAATTCTAAGAACACTTTTGTCTAATTAGTTCTAATTAAAAAGCAAAAACATCCACTTATTTATTAGAGAAGAAACCTTAGATTGTCTTACGATCGCAAATATAGGGTTAGCTGAAGGCTGAGAAAGATTCCTGTAGATTTTGATAAAATGTCTGGATTCTAACCTCAGTCAGGTTGGCCCACTTAAGAAACAGCAGGATGGATGACACGACCAAGCACTCACAACTGTTTCTAGGCAATTCTTGACCAACTATTATTTACGCATCTGGCATTTAGAACCCAGGTATAGGAATTTAGGACAACTAGGTGGCACAGCGGATAGAATGCCTCACATGAAGTCAAGAAGACTCATCTTCCTGAGTTCAAATCTGGCTTCAGATACTTCCTAGCTGTGCGACACTGAGCAAGTCACATCACCCCGTTTGCCTCAGTTTCCTCATCTGCAAAATTAGCCGGAGAAGGAAACGGCAAACCACCCTAGTATCTTCACCAAGAAAACTCCAAATGGAGTCATAGAGAGTCAGACATGACTAAAAAAGGACTGAACAACTACAATAACAATAGGAATTTACATTAATGCTCATTGAAATTTCCTCATTACTCTCAGTGTATTGTCCCAGCTTTTTTTTTCAATTTTTAAGGAATCGTTCCCAACTCCATCCTATCTGCAAATGTAATAAGCATATCATCCATGACTTCATCTAATTTTCTGATAAAAGTAAACAAGTACTTACCGAGCATTAACTGTGTGCCGAAGATCATGCCAGTAACCACCCTCAAGGAGCTTACTGGAGAGCTGAAGAGATGTTTGGCCTGGATTTGAGAAGATTTAATGGAAAAAAAATATAGCCACCTCCAACCATTTAAAGAGCTATCATATATGGAAGAGGATAGAAGGGTGTTAGAACTTGTTCTTCTAGAAGCAATGATGGAAATTGCAGGAAAATACTACAAATTTAGGCTTGGTGTAAAGAAAAACTTCTCAGCAACAAGATCTGCCCACACGTGGAGTGGATTACTGTTGAAGAGAGTTTGTTCCCTTATGTGCTCATATTTGTATCCCCAAAGTTTAATGCAATGACTGGCACATAACAAATAATGAATGCTTTATCTTTCTGTCTTTGGAGCAGAGATTCTCTGGTTGACCTAGACAGCCAGCAAGGTCAAAGTTTTGCTGATTAAGAATTGGAAAGGACCTCATAAATCATTTAGTCTAGCAGAAAATGGATAGATTGTGGGGGTTGGAGCCACAACAACCTGGGCTAAAATCCTACCTACTAGCTGTATGACCCTGGCCAAGTTTCTTAACATCTGAGCCTCAATTCCTCTTCATAAAAAAGAAAATTTTGAAAAAAAAAAATATTGGATTAAATGACCTCTCAATTTCCTTATAGCTCTCAATCTATGATCCTATGTTTTCTTTTTTATGGATGAAATAGGGATCCATAGAGGTTAATTTCCTTAAAATCGTATGGGTAATAGTTGCAGTACTAAGATTTGAACCCATTTCATCTGGCACCTAACCCAATGTTTTTTTCTGTTTTATTATGTCCCTTCCTATCCTGGAACTTGAAAAAAAATTAATGAAGACTATAATAACTTTAAGGAGCCTACAGCCTGGTTGGAGAGATTTGACTAGCACATGAAACAAAAAGTAAACATTATGAAATAGTGTTAAACTGTACACTGGATTATTTAAAGTATAAATGCTCTTAAAGCCTGGATGAGAAAACTAGTGATCAGCAGTAGAATAAAGGGATCAGAGAAGGCTTCCTGAAGGAGGTGGGGATTATATGGACCTTGGAGCTTTTGATTGGTAAAAAGAGAGGCAGATCTCCCATTTCTATTTCAAAGTCAGATTTAGCCAAAGTTCACCTTCAGAATTAATCCAAGAATGGGTAGGGACAATATGTGGTGAGATAGCATTCAAGTTGGTTGGGTTAGGACAAAAAAAAGTAATCAGTTATCAGGAGTGGAAGTTAAATAAAACTATTTCCCCATCCAATGCTCTGCAGGCACAAGAAAGCCTAAGGGTTTTTTGCCAACCTGGAAAGAACACATCTCACTTAATTAAGATGGGCCTACCACAGAAATATCCATCAATTGCTGGAGAGTCATTAATATGGAGAAGTGTCTGGAGCTGAGGGCCAAAGGGAGGGGAAGAGGGGGAAGACAGTAAACTCAGCAGCATCCAGCTAACTGCATCTGGGGAAGAACATTCCCTCCAGAGGCACCAGAAATGTTCCCCAAGATGTCAATCCCCTTATATCTATGATCAGGGCAAACAGGGAACCTGACTCCTTAATTAATCCATAGAGAGTTCCCTAGACTCTGTATCAGCTTCTTGTTTTTCACTCCCTCAATCATTTTCATTTCCCTGAAATTTAATTAAAAGAATTTCAAAAAAAAAAAAGTCTCATTTTTCTCAGAGTGATATTTTAAGAATAGGGGTGACTAAATTGCTCCAGTAGCTGCTAGGGGAAGGAAGGTATAGCGGCTAAAGTCTTTTCGAGGAGTCGAAAAGAGCTTACTCTCTTGAGCACCCCGTCTCACTGTTGTTTTTTTCACCTTGGAATGTGAATGGATTTGCATGGAGTCAGCAGTATTCTCCTTCCTGCTCCCCTTAAGACCAAAGACAAGCATTCACTTGACTCTAATAAACTAATGGGTACAAAGGATGGGTTGGTCATGCACAGCAAAGAGCCACCTATGCACAATGCTTATTTGGGGTGCCAGGAAGACTCCCTGGCCTTCAAAATATCCACTGATGATTGATGTCTCAACTTACTTTTTAGAGACTGAGTCTCCCATTCCATTCATTACTCCCATTCATGCATTTCTTGCTGCAGATGAATTAGGCTGCCCAGTGTTCCCATATGTGCACTGCACTCTTTTATACCTTTGCTAATCTGGTTGCCACTGCCTGGAATGCCCTCTATCCCTCTCTTGGTGTACTGAATTTCTAGTTGTCCTTTAAACCGTAACTCAAAAGCCACCTCTTGTACAAAGCCTTCTCTGATCTTTATGGTAAGCAACCACATTTCCTCTTGAATCTCACACAGTACTGTGTTTTGCATCTCTCTGATGCATTTAACATGTAATCTTGTATATAATTGTGCTGTATCCATGGCTTATCTTTTAACTTAACAGTAAATTTCATAAAGGAAGGAATGATGGCTTATCTCTCTCAGCACTTTGTGCACAGTAGGTATTTTTGAAAAGTGCATTGGATGGATGGATTGATGGATGGATGGTAGGATGGATGGAGGGATGGATGGATGGAGGGATGGATGGATGGAGGGATGGATGGATGGACAGACTTCCTGAGACAGAATGCTTAAATAAATGAGGAACACAAGAAAAAAGCACTAGAGAGGGACTCAAGACACCTGGCTTTTGTTTCTTGCTAGGCTACTAACTAGCTGTGTTTCTTTGATCCAATCACCTGGTCCTCCTTTCTTCACCCGTCAAATAGAGGGTTGAACTAGATAACATCTAAAGCCACTTCCTACCCTGAGTCTAACTCTAAAGGCATCTGCCAGAGGAAATATATTGACTTAACTTGCCATTGAGACTCAAATGACAAATTGCAGACCCTGCCATGAGGAGGTAGGTAGGCAAGACCTATCTCCATTTGACAATTGAGCAAACTGAAGCCAAAGACTTTAGTGACTTACCCAAGGTTGTATGATTAGCTAGTGGCAGATCCAGAGCAAGAATTTGGGTCTCCTAATTCCCATGACAAAATGCTTCCCTCAACGTCTCTTTCTATGAGAGGTTCTGCTCTCACTGTGGGAGGATGGTAGATGGCTGTCACAGGCATAGTGGATGACTCTGGAGTACCATAAGGTGATAAGATGGTACTAAGTGACTAGGAGGAGGGGACTTGGGGTGAAACTAGGTGAAAGGGATAGAATTATAAAACATTAGAGATGGAAAGAACCTTCAGGAACATCATTTTACAGGAGAAGAAACTGTGGCTTATAGAAGGTAAGTGACTTGCCCAAGATCACACCACCTTCTGGTTGGACTCTGTCTGAAACTTCTCCTATTCCAATTGATCCTCCACTTGACTACCAAAGTGATTTTCCTCACAGGTCTGGCCATGTTGTCCCCCTGATCAGTGAGCTCCAGTGGCTCCCTATTTCCTCCAGGATCAAATGAAAAAACAATGTTTGGAATTTAAAGACCTTTGTAACCCGGCCCTGTTTTATCTTTCTAGTATTCTTACAGCTGAGTCCCTTCGAAAAACTCTGTGATCTAGCTACATTAGCCTATTCACTGTTCCTCTCCTATGACAGTCCATCTCTCAACTCTGTGTCTTTGGCTAGCTGTCTCTAATGCATGGGATGCTCTCTCACCTCATCTCCTGCTTCCCTGGTGTCCTTCAAGACTCAGCTCAAATCCCACATTCTTCAGTCCTCCTGACCCCAGTCACAACTGCTAGTGCCTTCTCTCTGAGATTATCTCCCATTTTTGCTGTATCTTGTATGTTCCTTATTATTCGTCTACCCATTAGAGTGTAAGCTCCCTGAGGGCAAGGGAATGTTTTGCCCTTTCTTTTTATCTCCAGGCTTTGTATTTCTGGTGCCTCACATACAGTAAATGCTTAATAAATATTTGTTGGCTGACTGGTAGAGTTCACAAAGGGCAGAAACAGGACTAAAACCCAAGGTTACTGGTTCCTCGTCCAGTGCCCTTGTCATTAGGACCATGCAAGGAGGAGTGGTTGTTGAAGAAGACATTTTGAAATATGTGCCTCCTAGCCTGGATGCCCTCCTCTGATGCAGCCAAAGTCCCGCTCTCCATTTCCTCACCCCCCAGAAAGGAAAAATGGCTGAAGCTTCAAGTTGGGTTTAAAGCTAGCTCTTGGGATGTCGTAAGTCAGAAAATAGTAAGGAGGGAAAATGTTCTACTCCTGTTTTCTCAGGTCCATGACTCCTTTGGATAATATTCCTTCTGAGCTTTCACATCAGGCACTCTGCTTAGGATGTGCAGACCTTACTGAACTTCACAGGGGTTCTTCCAAGAAGGCTTTAGCTCCCCCTGCTGATCAAATGTGTTAACAGCTGCATTTCTGATTTTTTTTTTTTTTTTTAGTCTAATCTAGTTCAGGGATCTGGAAGCCTTGTGGAATCACAGAATCTCAGACAACATCTAGTGAAAAGGACTCAGAGGCCATCCAAGCCAGCCTGTTCCCTCTACAACACACCCAAGGTGGTCATCCAGGTTTTGCCATTGAAACGAAACTTACTAACTCCTGATTCAGGCTTTTCCTCTACTGGAGAGCTCTAATTATGAGGAAGTTGATTTTTTTTTCCCCTGACAACATTGAATCTACATTTACTTCTTTGCAATTCCATTCATTGCCACTGTTTCTGTTTTATGAAGTCAAGCAGATTTGTGTTTCCCAAGATCACCCTGCAAATAATTGAAAGAAGTATCATGCCCATCCCATGCCCCAGGATTCTCCTCTTTGGTCTAAATATCCCCAGTTCCCTCACTCATTTCTCATGTGTCACAGGCTCATAGTCCTCTACCATTTTCATTGCCCTCTTCTGCATGTTGGTGCTAGAAGGTAGCCTAGAGATTAGATAACCCAACTCCCCTGATTTTAGACGGGAGTAAAACAAAGGTGTAGGGAGGTGAATTTGCCCAATATCACATAGAGATTTTAACCCAGATGTTCTGACTCCTAGACCACTACAAGAAATTATAGAACCTCACAATATAGGAAGGTCATTTTTGTTGTTGTTCAGTCATTTTTCAGTCGTGTACAACCCTTCATGATCCCATCCAGGGTTTTCTTGGCAAAGATACTGAAATGGTTTGCTATTTCCTTCTCCAGCTGAAAAGTTATTCCATAAAACATAGAATTAAATGTTTGATCTGACAGGGACTTTAAAGACCATCTAGTTCAACTCTTGACCCCAAAAGACCCACATACATGCCAAGCTCAATGGTTCCTGAGATAACACAATTACAGTCATTTCTTTGGTTCAAGAAATTGAATACCCCCATTAAAATGTGTTACCTGGAAAAAAAAAAAAAAGCAATGTCTTAAGTCTCTCATTCCTGAAATGTTTTACCTTCTCACCTCTGCCTCCTGACTTCCCTGGCTTCTTCCGAGATTCAACTTAAATTTCATATGCTGCAGGAGGTCTTTCCCACCTCTAGCTGCTAGTGTCTCTAGGAAGTCAAGAAAAAGCTGAATACCTTAGTACGTCTGAAAAGGAATTCATTATCTTTCCCTCGTTCCTTGATTCCCTATTTCTGTTAATGACACCACTATCTTTCTATTCTTGCAAGTCCCCAACCTCAAAGTCATCCTTTCATGATGTGTTTATTTATGGATAAATTTCTCCCCCTTTAGAGTGTGAGCTATTTGATTTTTGGCACTTGTATCCCCAGCTCCTAACACAGTAGCATGTTAATAGGTGCTTAATAACCGCATGCTAATTGATTCATCTAACTTCTTCAATTTACAGATGAGGAAACAAACGTACAAAGGCATTAAATGACCTGGCCAACATCATACAGGCAGAAGTAGTAGAACCAGAATCTGAACCCAGTACTTCTGACTTTGGAACCACTTTGCACTACAGCATGGGACATGTCTACAATATTAACAAGCAGATAAGCAAAGCCTCTCTCAGCTTCAGTTTCCTCATCTATAAAATGGGGAGTGTAATTGGGGATGGACTTAATAGTCTCTATGGTCCCTCCCAGGCCTAGCTATGAATGAGAAGCAATTGAACAAAGTGGCCCCAGGCAGCTGGTGTCACTGTGGGTAGAGCACTGGGCCTAGAATCAGCAAGACTCAAGTCCAAATCTAGCCTCAGACACTAGCTGGGCAAGTCACTTAACCCTGTTTGCCTCAGTTCCTCAACTGCAAAATTAGAATAGTAGCAGCACCTACTTTTCAAAGTTGTTGTGAGGATCAATAGAACAAATATTTTCAAAACATTTAGCACAGTACTTGGAGCATTGTAAGCACTTAACGAATGTTTCTTCCTTCCCCTTTTCTCACATGTTCCAATATATTCAAGAAACTAAACCATTGGGAGAAGCACTTTTTGGCAACCACTGCTGGGAAAAGTGGACAACAACTTGAGAGAAAATAAGTTTAGAGTGTAACTTATACCATATGTCACAATAAGTTCAAAATAGATAAATGATCTACCTGTAAGTAAGAGGTCATGTCATTAAAAAATTAAATAGAAGACAATGAAAGTAGGTACCTTTCAAAGCTATTATTAGAAAAAAAAATAGGTGATCAAACAAGGGATAGAGGAGATCACAATAGACAGACAGCTTTGCTTATATAAAGTTTTCAGAAGCTTTTGTTCAAAATCAATGCAACTGGAATTCGAGAAACTTTTGAGTTGGAAAAATTCTGACTTCAAGTATATCTGGTCAAAATAAAATATACAAAATATAGAGGAAATTGACACATATGTCAGAACAAAGTTATTCATCAATAGTTAAGTGGGGGGGAGTGTGAATAGTTTTAGAAAAAAGAAATAGAAAGTATCAATAACCTTATGAAAAACACTCCAAATCACTAAAAGTAAGAGAAATACAAATTAAAAACAACTCTTAGATTTCACCTTGTACTTACCAATTGAAAAAGATGATAAAATATGGAAATATTCAATGTTGGAGGGGCTATTGAAGAATAGAAATACTAATACACTTTTTGTAGGCTATGAAATGATCTAAGCACTCTGGGGGGAAAAGAGGAATAAAATGAGAAAAATTACTAAATAATTTCCAAGTTTGATCTAGTGACAAAATGATTGAGTATATGCCCAAATGAGGTCAGAAACGAAAAGAAAGATCTCATGTGTTCCAAAATATTTGTAGCACCATTTTTCACGATAGCAAAACCTGTAGAGAAATTTGGTGTTCCTTGATTGTGGAGTGACTGAACAAATTGTGGCATATGAAAGCAAAGGAATATCAATACACCATAAGAAGGGACATATATAAAAATTCAGAGAAACATCAGAGGACTTGTATTAACTGATGCAAAGCCCAAAAAACAGAACTAGGATGAAATTGTATAAAATGACAACAATAATGTAAATTAAAATGACACTAAGAGACAGTTGTACTTTGATTAAATGTGATGGACAGTATTGGTCCCAAAGAATAAATTATGATGTACACTTCCCACATTTTAATACAGAAAGGGAGATTTCAAGTATGGAATGTTGAATACACTGTCACATAGAGAAGATTACTTTGTTGATTAGTTCAATTTAACCATTTTTTCATTTTAATAGAAAAAGGTTCAATGGAGGAGGAGGGAAGGGACAGAGTATATGAGAAAATGTGGTACAATCCCCAAAAAAACACCAGTACTTTTTTAAATGCATCATCATGTTACAGAAGCAATTTTGTTAGATGTTCATACTTTTATTAAGCTAAATTTCCCCTCATGACTCATGACTCCTGACTGCACTGGGTAGCTTTCTCTCTGTTTCTCAAAGAAATCTTTGTGTGTATTATTGAGGGGATGTGGGGAGTCAGTTTATAATACACGCTATTGTCCATTGTCTAGATTTCAAAGATTAGTAAGATTGACTCCCAAAGGGAAATTGAGATTTTTCATTGACGATTACCAAGATTCTTCTGGAAGGCTTCTCTCCCTCTTTACAACCTTGGAAATATTATCCTCCTTGCTCAGACTCGGAATATACCTAAAATATTCCAGAGCAATGAATTTCTACAGCAGCTTATCATTGTATGTTCTATTATTATTCATTTCAATCCCAAGCCCCTTTGAGTCACAAAATATTGGGACTGGGAGGTATCTTAGAGGCCATCTAGACCAAAGGTTCTTAACCTTCTTTGTGTCTCAGATTCCTTTAGTAATCTGAGGAAGCCGATGTATTCCTTCTCAGAAAATTTAAATGCATAAAATAAAATATATAGGATTACAAAATGATTTTGAGATATAATAACTAATTATATTGAAATCTGGTGGCTGTGTGGTACATTAGATAGAGTTTTGGACTTGGAATCAGGAAGACTTGAATTCAAATCTTGCCTCAGATGCTTCCTTAGCTGTATGACCATGGGCAAGTCATTTAACCTTTTTCAGATTCTGAGTCTTCCTCTGTAAAATGTGGATAATAATACCACCTACCTCCCAGGGTTGTTGTGAGGGTCATATTATATGATACACATAAAAGTGCTTTGCAAGCCTTAACACACTACATAAATGCTAGTTATTAATATTGTTGTTGTTAATAATAATAATAATAATAATAATAATAATAATAAATATAGCTATTAAAATATTTAAAAAACAATTTCATAGCCCCCAGTTTAAGAAACCATGAATTTTAGTTAGATGTTCATACTTAACATATGTTGAAGGGATAAATGATTTGCCCAAGGTTGTGGATACTAGTAGCAGTTGGCTGGTAGCAGTACTAGTAGCAGTACAGTAGGTTGGTGTTCCTTACATCACAGTTTTCTCCTAAATAAGACAAAGACCCATATTTTTAATGCCAATTTTCTCGTGGTGCTATATATCTCTGAGTTAAGGAGTAATATAGACACCAAGTAATAAAAAAATAACATTTTTCAAAGAGAAGTAGAGAGGTATATAGTTGGCATAAGTATGCCTCAAAATAATATCCCCCCAAAATGAATTAGAAATAACTGAAGTAAAGAAGGCTATGAAAGAAATGTACGGGCATAAAAGAAGATGGGCTAGTCACATGATGAGTGAACCACTATTGCTGAACAGACCATGTGCTCTGCTACAAAGACAAAGCAAGAAAGGCCCCACAACATGCCAGATAGATCCCTATGGTAAATTTATGGAAGGACTTGGACAATAGTTGCCCAGGATAGGTATGGAGTTTTTATAGTCTCTACCCATAATCCATTTCTGTCTTCAGTTATTCTCCCAGTTTTTCTTTAAATCTGCCATGATGCAAAAGGCATTTCATTTTGGTCAGTAGAAGAACATGAATCTGAAAAGAAGAACTTTTTTTTTCTAGTTCCCAGTGAATTTTTCTTTCTTATATTCACCTATCATGTCCAAATGCCAGTAACAGTCTGGTGCAATGCAACATATACAAAGTGTATTAAAGTCTGCAGTTATTCTCTAAACTCCTTTGTATTGACAGGTCAGGTGCCTAGAAATCAGCTGCTACTCATTCCCTCTGAATCTAGGGGTAACCCTGAAGATTTTGGAAGTATTTTATAATGTAAATTCTCACAAGCCCACATCGGTATGCTTCTCATTATGATTATTAGTTGATTATTCATTAGTAAACTGGACCTAATTAGCTTTTAGAGAGAGGCATTTTACCATAGTAATGTAGTTAGTATAAATATTGTCCTTTCTCTCAAAAAAACAGATTTGTGAAACACTCCCACACAAATGCAGAATCTAAGGGAAAGTGTGTTCGTTCACAGAACATGTGGCAAATGAGTAACTTCTTTTTGCTGGAATCTTATTCTGCTCAGCTCTTTGTAGGACCTTGAACATACATCTAGCTTCTCCTTGCCTCCCAAAATAGACACTGCTGTAATCTGTTCCTGGGATGCTGATAGGATGCTAACGAGAGACAGGATGTCCAAAATCCCCTGAAACCTTTGAATCTTATAAGATCCTTCTCTGGCAAAGGGAGGGGAGACATAGATAGGGATCAAGGCCTGGGGTCTCTACCTCTGTCTCTGTCTCTCTGTCTCTCTCTGTGTCTCTGTCTCTGTGTCTGTCTCTGTGTCTCTCTGTCTCTATGTCTCTGTCTCTCTCTCTCTGTCTCTGTCTGTCTGTCTGTCTCTCTCTCTCTCTCTCTGTGTCTCTGTCTGTCTGTCTCTCTCTCTCTCTCCCTTCTCAGGGGCTTAGCTGAAACACTGCCTCTTCTGTATTCCCAGGCACTCACAACTCCAATTATAGCTAGCTTTGCAGTTTTATCCCAACCCCATAGGACATTAGTGAGGCCCTAGATAATCTCATCTGGCTTCCTATTGGACCTAGGGAGGTGTCCAGTCTTCTTGACTTGGGACCAGCCTAAGTTTGCACATAAAGAACAATTAAGATATTCTGTTACCCGAAAAATGTGTCAAGGCATAGCATCCTATTACTTTCTTTAAGTGAGATAGAGGCATTATCTAGGCCTTAAAAATCCATCTTTAAAAAGAATCAAGGTAATTTCAAGTAAGAAATGCAGAAAAACACTCATTGAAGAACCTACCATAGTCACAGAGATGCCACACTTTTAAAAAGCTTAATTAATACCAGCAGCCATTCACACTAATACATACTAATACTAATAGAAATTTCTATATCATGGAGCTGGGAGGAACTATGGCATTAACATTAGAACTGTGAGGAACCTTAGATCAGAGAATGTCAGAGTTGGAAAGTACCTTAGAGAACATGTAGAAATCTCAATCCTATATTTTATAAATATGGAAAGTGAGGCTAAAGCAGAGGCAGTGACTTGCCCAGTGACTTGCTAGTTAGAGTCAAATCCAGGATAATTTATTTATTTATTTGTTCAATAAACATTATAGTAAGCTCCTCCAGTGTACAGAAGAGTGCTAGATATTTCCTTGTCTGTATAATGATGTTATAATGAATGCTTTCTATGGTCCCTCCTAAACCTTATGGAGAGCTACTTACCTAGCTCCTACTCATCTGCTGCTGAAAGATGATAGAGAAAGTCATGAAAATTTAGATAGAGCACTTTACAAATATCTTTTACATAAGCTCACCTCTGTAGACAAGGCAATCCTTCTACACTACATCAGCTTTTCCAAACCTTTTACCCTTCCTCAAACCACCCATAGCTTCCTCTACCTCTACTCACTCAGCTGAGAACCTTGACTCATATTTCACTGAAAAACAAATAAGGGCTATTCCCAGAGAGGTCCCTCTTTTCTCCTGTTCATTATCTACCACTCAGATGACATCTACCTTGGTTTTCTCCTTTACCCTTTCACCCCCTTTATATGCCCGAGTGATCTCATACCATCCCTTCTTCTGGGGCAGATCATCCTCACAGCCATCCTCACTCCCTCATTCATCTTCATGTCTGCTGGTTGCTTCCCTTAATGTCAACAAACATACTCATGTCTCCTCTATATTAAAAAAAAATAACCTTACTTGATCCATTTAATCCCTACTTGCTGTCATCCTCTAGCTCTCCCCCCTTTCATGGCTAAACTCCTTGAGAAAGTCCACAATAAATCCCTTCATTTCCATTCATTCTCTTTTTAATTCTCTTCAGTCTGGTTTCTGACATCATCATTCAACGGATACTGCTTTCTCCAAAATTACCAGTGTTTTCTTAACCACCAATCTAATGGCCTTTCCTCAATCCTCATTATTCTCTCAGTCCTCAGCCTCAGCCTTTGATGTTGCAAATATTCTCTTCTCCATAATAGTCCAGTTTCTCTAGGTTTCTGTGACACTACTCTTTCCTGGATCTTCTCCCTATCTGACCATTCCTTCAGTCTCCTTTGCCAGATCTTCATCCAGGTCATGCCCACTAACCATGAGGATTTTACAGGGTTCTGTCCTGGGCCCTCTTCTCTTCTCCCACTATACTTTTCCCCCGATGATCTCATCAGCTCCCTTATATTCAATGATTATCTCCATGCAGAAGAATCTTGAATCTGTTCATCTGGTCCTAACCTCTTTGCTGACTTCCAGGCTCACATGTCTAGTTGCCTATTCAGCATTTTTAAGTAGATGTCTCATAGACATTTTAAACTCAATATGTCCAAAATTTAAATTCATTATCTTTCTCCCTAAACCCTCCACTGTCTTAAACTTTCCTGTCACTGTTGAGGGTATCACCATCCTCCCAGTCACCAAGGCTTGCAACCTAACCATCATTGACTCCTCACTCTCTCTACCCTCCCATCCAATTTGTTATTGAGTTCTGTTATTTCTGTTGTTGAGTTTCAGTTACAGAGCACAGTGGTTAGAGCACTGGGCCTGAAGTCAGAAAAACTCATGTTCCTGAGTTCAAATCCTATCTCAGACACTTACAAGCTGTGTGACTCTGGGCAAGTCATTTAACCCTGTTTGCCTTAGTGTCCTCATCTGGAAAATGAGCTAGGGAAAGAAATGGAAATTAGTATCTTTGCCAAGAAACTCCAGATGAGGTCACAAAGAATTGGACATGATGGCACAACAACACCACCAATCTCTTTTTTTCTAACTTTATAACATCTCTCGTATATGCCCACTTCTCTTCTCTAACACTGCTACTATCCTGGATGTATATCCTCACCACTTTATGCCTAGATTATTGAAACAGCCCCACACATATGTCAAATCGATCTTCCTAAAGATCATGACCTATGCAATAAACTCTAGAGGCTCCCTATGACCTCCAGGATCAAATTTAAAAATTTCTGCTTGGATTTCAAAGCCCTTTACAATCTAATCCTTTCCTACCTTTCCAATCTTCTTATTCCCCTCCAGATATCTTCAATATAGTGAGATTGGCCTCTTTATTCATCCTTACATATGACACTCCATCTCCCAATTCAGTGAATTTTCACTGACTCTCCAATCATGCCTGGAACTCTATCCCTCCTTATCTTCATGTCCTAGCTTCCTGTTTTCCTTCAAGTCTCAGATAAAGTTCTACCTTCTTCAAGAAGTCTTTCCCAGTCTTCCTTAGTCTTAGTGCCCTTCTTCAGAGACTATCTCCACTGTATCTATCTTGTTTGTTCACATGGTTTTTTTCATATTTTCTTCCCTATTATACTGTGACCTTCTTGAGAACAGAGACTTTCTGAAGTGATTAACACAATCCTTGGCACATAGTAAGCCCTTAAAAAGGCAAGTTGACTGACTGGTTGACAGTTGACTGGTGGCAATGGGAATAAAGAGGAAGGGACAGATATGAGAGATGTTCTAAAGGAAGAACCATCAAGACTAGGTGACTGAATACGAGAATTGAGGAAGGGGGAAGTCAAAAATAACATCAAGTTTGAACATAGAAGTTTGAGATAATGGCAGATTCACTGAGAAAAATAGTAAAACTCTAAGAAGAAGAATAGTTAGAGAGAAAGACCATATGTTTGATTTTGGACTTACTGGATGAAGGGACATCCAGGCAAAACTGTCCTGCAGGAAGTGGGAGACCTATCTAGAGTTCAGAAGAGAGATCAGAACTAGCTATCCAGATTCAGCAGTCATCTGCATAGAGGTAGTAATTGAAGCATGGAAGGACTGGGAGGAAGAAAGAGATTGCCAATGAAAAGAATGTAAAGAAAGAAAAAGGGTCCATATGGGGATAAAATTGAGAAATGCTTATATTAAGGGTTTGTGAAGCAGAAATAGTAACAGCGAAGGAAAGAGAAAAGCAATTCAAGAGATGGAAACAAAAGGAGGATATGGTATCTGAGACAAGGGAGGAAAGAGTATCTAGAATGGGGGAGTAGAAAATAGTAGAGTTTTTAAAAGGTTTTATTTATTTTAGAGCATTATTTTTATATTTCAAATAATAAGGGTTTTATTAATCTGTCCTTCCTACTCCCACATTAAGCAAAAAAAAAATTTAACCGATAGTCATATCCCTTAATACATTTATATAGTTGGGGAAAACAAATTCCCTCAGTGGCTATGTCTGAAAATGTATGTCTCTTTCTACAATTTAAGTTCATCTCCTCTCTCTTAGGAAGTGAGTGGTGTAATTTCATCTTCTTTTATTTGAACATTCATCATTGCAGAGATCAGAGTTCTAATTTTTCAAAGTTTTTTTTTACAACAGAATCATATAAATTGTTCTCTTAGTTCTGCTCACTTTACTCTGCATTTGCATAAAGATCTTCCCAGTTTCCTCTGAAATTGTCTATTTCATCATTTCTTATGAAATAATATTCCATTATATTCATATGCCAAAATTTATTTAGCAGTTTCCCAGTAGGAAAGCAAAATTAGTTTTCAATTTTAGGCTACCATGAAAAAGAGCTCCATAAATGTGTCTGAATATATGGATGTATTTTCTCCTTTATTTCTTTGGGGTTTAGCCCAAGTAATGATGTGACTGGGTTAAAGGATATGCACAGTTTGGCACCTTTTGTGAATGTAGTTCCAAATTACTTTCCTGAATGACCGAATGGCTGGACCAATTCACAATTTGACCAAGAGTACCTCTTTCTCACAGCCTCTCCAACATTTGTCATTTTCCTCTCATCTATGCCATTCTGATATGTTTGAGGCAAAACTTGAAAGTTATTTTAGTGTTCATTTTTCTAAATATTAGAGATTTAGAGCTTTTTGACATATGATTATTAAAAACTTGGAATTATTCCTTTTAAAATTGTCTGTTCATATCCTTTGACCATTTATCTATTGGGGAATGTCTCTTAATCTTATAAATTTGAATCAGCTCCTTACGTAGCTTGGAAGTAAAACTTTTTATCAGAGAAAACCTACTGCAAAGATTTGTTATTCTAAGTTACTGTTTCCTTTCAAATCTTTACTACATTTTTGGCCAACACCCCCTTTTTTAATTTACATAATTAGAATTGTCCATTTTTTCTTGGGTGACCTTTTTCTCTTAGTCAAGCATTTATTAAATGACTGCTATGTGCTAGCAAATATGCTGAGAGCTAGGGATACAAAGTAAGGCAAAAGATAATCCCACTCTCAAGAAATGGGATGAATGGGGGTAAATTGGGGCAAACGGGGGGGGTAAAATAGTGGTAAAACTATGTACGAACAGGATAAATAAAGGATAAATTGGAAATAATCAACAGAAAGAAAACATTAGAATTAAATGGAATTGAGAAATACTTCCTGTAGAAGGTGGGATTTTAGCTGGGACTTGGAGAAAGCCAGGGAAGCCAGCATGTAAGGAGAGAGAAAGGAGAGAGAGCGGAGAGGGTACAGAAGGGAGGGGAGAGGAGAGAGGGGAGAGGGAAGAGGGAAGAGGGAGAGAGAGAGAGAGAGATATAGACAGAGAGACAGAGACAGAGAGAGAGAGAAAGGGAGAGAGAGAAAGCATTCCATGTAGCAGGGACAGCCAGTGAAAATGCCTAGGGTCAGAAGATGATGGAGTATCTTATTTGAGGAATAGGAAGGTGGCCAGTATCTCAGGAAGGAGAGTATATGGCAGGGAGAAAGGAGAGAGTAAGCTATAAGAAGATGGGAAAGGGAGATGAGACACAAAGGGCTTTAAAAGTTAAATAAAGGATGTTATATTTGATCCTAGAGGTCATAGGGAGCCACTGGAGTTTGAGTAGGGGGTAACATGGTCAGATCCATATTTTAGGATGATCACTTTGATGGCTGAGTAGAGGATGGACCAGAGAGAATTGAAGCAGGTAGACCCACCAGCAGACTATTGCAAAAGTCCAGGTATGAAGTAATGAGGGCTTGTATCAGGATACTAGCAGTTGTTCATGAGAGTGAACATCTGAACTTGCAAGTGAATTGGATTTAAATGAGCCAGAGCTGCACAAGGTAATCAACCTCACTCTCTCTTCCAGAGTCATCAGAGTCCAGTGGCATGACGAGATTCAAGATGGCAAGTGGTGCCAGTGTCAGAAGAGAGAAGAGGAAGAATAGGAAAGATATTACCAAACAAAATTGACAGGGGGCAGGGGAGTGAGGGGAGGTAAAAGAGTGTAAGGAGTAAAGGATGACACCTAGGTTAAGAGCCTGGGAGTGACTTAGAAGGAGTAGTCAGACAGGTAGAAGAATAAGGAGTATATAATGAAAGTAGAGTCACAAAAACCTAAATAGAATAGATTATTATGGAAAAGGGGGAAATTGATGATGCCAAAGGTCACAGAGACCTAAAGAAGAATGAAGATTAAGAAAAGGCAATTATTAGAATGATGGTTAAGAGATTGTTAGTAACTTTGGAAAGAACAGTATCAATCAAATGATGAGGTTGGACACCAGACCGTAGAATTAAGGAGAAAATGGCAGGAAAGGGAGAAATGGTCCCTATTGTAGATGTGTATCTCAAGTTGGGGAGCTCCATGTTATGCTATTCCACTTCCCTCACATCAGGTATCTATTTTCTCTTTGGAAGATTCAAGCATAGCTAATAAGAACTGCCTAATGGTCTTGCAAGAAATAGCATCCACTTACCTAAGTCCCCAAAATGGAAGTGTTGGAGAGAAGAAAGTAGAATTACTACAGTGGTAAATGGGAGAATTGAATTTGCAAGTTAGTCCAAATAATAAGCAGCAGCTGAACAGAATGATGTTATCTGCCAAGAAGTGGTGTGGCTAATGCAGGTGGCTATAATCTGGCCCTTCCTTCACCAAGGGAAGAGGACATGCCAACTGTGGCACTTGTTGCACCCCAAGACCCTGGGCTCACATGGACTCAATTATGATGCTGGGGGCCAAACTCATTAAGTGGTATCTTCTTTCTCTTTCTCCTTTTTTTGGCTTCTTACTCCCACATATAGTTTACTCTAAGAAAACTCCAAATAGAGTTTATATATAACTCAAAACTAGATTTCTCCAATTATAGGTAGCTAGCTAGATCTCTAGCTTTCAAACAGGCACTCAAGGAAATAAATGCAAATTAAGGCTGGAATAACCTTTATTTCACCCCACAGAAAATGCACAAGATGAAAATGACTCACAGGAGCCCATAAACAGACACAGAAAACACATACAGTACTCATAGTTTACAGTAGCCTGTAAACTACCCTGTAGAAGGCAATTGTATTTTGGGAATGCTGAATAAGCAACACCCTTTCCCAATGGATCTTTGAATTACTCCCTGTAATATCAGGTGGTGGCAAGTCACAGGTCCCCTTTACTGCTCCTTCACCCGTGGGGGCCTCTTCTTTCTCCAAGAAGCACACTCCAGGAAATATCCATTTTCTGCCTAGACTCTGAGATCAAAATGCCCAAGTCAAGTTAACAAGCATTTATCAATCATTTACTACATGGGGAAAGTTTCCTTGTGAAAGGTGAGATTCTAGTTGAGATTTGGAGGAAACCAGGAGGCAGAGATAAGTTGAGGGTAACCTACAGGATTCAAACCCATTGGTGAGTTGGGGGGTTGTCTACACCCCCCCCCCCCCCCCCCCCCCCCCCCCCCCCCCCCCCCCGTGGAATGGGCAGATGAGAACGATGTCTCAGCAGATGGGCTATTCCAGGTTATGGCCTGCAGGCTTCAAACCCATCAGTTGGTTAGACATCTATCTCAAGCATATGAAGACTTCCCCAGGTGGAATAGAGCAGATGACAGTGATTTGTTCCAACAGCCATGAAGGCCGCTGAAGCAGGCACTGTGGAGGGCTTAGAGCTTGGTCAGACAGCAAAGACGCCAAAGTCATCCACTACATCCCAGGCCCTCGCCAGTCATCCTCACTTTTGTCTAGTCACTTGACTTTGATGACTCTGGAAGAGAAAGTGAGGCCAATGACTTTGTGTAGCTCTGCCTCACTTAAATCCAATTCACACACAAGTCAAGACATCACCCAACAATGTCGTTTGTCCTCTTTGAACAAAGGACAAACAACATGGAATGGTGAGGCTCTATTCATTACCCCACACCTTTGTTAGATAAAAACACTTCTTGACTGACTCAATTAGAATTAGGTGTGCCCACAACCTGTAACTCTCCTTCAATCAGTTGCAAGTATTGGATGAGGGACATGGTCATTCCCTGTATAACTTGTATAAAAAGAGGAGCTGAGAACTAGAGAGAGATTCTGAGAGTCTGACAGTGGAGATGCAGGAAAGGGGACATCCAGTCACAATCCAAAATGAACTTCAGGTCAAGGGCAATCAGACAACAGGGAGAACTGAGCTATGGCAATGAAGGGAGACGCTGAGGAGGGCCCTACATGCATCTCAGAGCAAAAGACTCCAGCTGATGCCAGTAGTTGTACGCAAGGACTGGAGAGTTCACAGAAAAGATTTGCTTTTCCTCCAGACTTCTTCTGGTGCCTATCAACAGACACTGTAACCTAACCTGCTTTTTAATTACACAAGTGTTTCCAGTAACCTGAATTTTGCCTTAACCCCCTAGAGGCCAGAGATCAATAGAAATGTAAATTAATGCTAGAGCCTTCTCTGTGAGATTATCTCCAATTTCTTTTGTAGAGATCATGTTTATATATAGTTGACAGGTTTTCTTCATGTGCATTAGATTATAAGTCCATGAGGAAAGGAGCAGTTTTAGCCATTATCTTTATCCCCAACACTTAGTAGGCATTTTAATAAATGCTTGTTGACTTGAATGCTAAAACTGCCTAAATGTTAGGAATATTTCTAAGTGTGTGTGCCAGTGGGGGGTAGGGGTTGTGTGTTTCAGATTGATTACATTTATTCTTCTAACTTTTCATCTAAAATTAATTATCTCCCTAAAGTCACAGAGGATATAAGCACTTGGACCAGAAGGCCAATTATATGACTCCTAGGCTTAAAATGAACTTATTATTATAATGATTCTAAATTTAAATTTCACAGAAAAGAATAGAAAGTTCAGAAGGAAACACAGGTAGCTTTGAAGGTAGCAAGGTAGCTTTGAAAATAACATGTTAAATTTAGTACATTTTTGCAAGTTATACGTAGTTTTTACATATAATCAATATTGTTTTTCTGTTCTACAACTTTGAATGTGAACATGTTCTTTTCTTTTTTGGTGTTTGTTAATTAAAAAAAGCAATGAACTAGATAAAACCAGAGCTCACAGGTGACTTCTCCCCCCCATCTATGGAAATTTCTGGATTCTTTTCATGAAGAGCCCATAGCATGGGGGATTCTGCCTGAAGGAGTCGCCTCCTTGTAGCATTTTCCAAGCTGACCTATGGAGTCCAGTATTCCACAACATAGGAGCTAGGCTTCTGGGAGAAAATGTTGGTGCTAATGACATATTTTTCTTTTATACGAAGCAAATACAACTAATTATGGGGATAACAAACTGTGTCATATCCATAGATACCCTCTGGTACATTTTAGGAGGATGGATAATAATTACAGCTCCCACTTCTATAATGTTTTAAGGTTCAGAAAGCACTTTCCTCATAACAACCTTGTGAATTACAATGTGTGTATGTTATCATCCATGTTTGACATCAGGAAACAGGTTTAGACAGGTAGATGGTGGCTTGTCATGAGTCACACAGCTAAGCCACAGGAAGAGCTAGAACTCAGACCTAATCTTTTTCCAGTAGACCATGCCACTTCCTGAGGAGGAATGTCTCTTCCAAAGCAAGAATTTGAGCTGAGTTTTATTTAAAACTAAAGGGTAGAGATTCAAATCTGTACTTTCATTGATTAAGATATTTCTTCTAAGAAGTCATATTGCAATCTGTCCATACCTGCTGACTTTATATAACTGTAAAATAACATTATCCCCACTTTACAGATGAGGCAAACTGGTTTGCTATCACATAACTAGTATCAAATCATAGAGTTGCAATTGATTTCAAGTATAAGGAGTGTTTATTCCACTCTCACATAGTGAACAAAGACAATGAACCTGGAAAGAACTGCATACACACTGACCACAGGTATACACAAGGAAAGAAGTATATACCAATATCGGTATAAATGGATAAGAAAGACAGCTGCAAGGGACCCAAAGGGACCATATGATGAATTATTATTACTTTGTTTGCTGATATTCACTTCAAAATTAAGAATACTTAATTGTACCTAAGTTTATAACATTAAGCAAAAGAAAAAAATACTTATCACTTCCAGCGCAGTACTTTTTCACATAGCAAGTACTTAATAAATGCCTTCTAAATTTATTCATTAGGGGGGAATGAAAATGGTCTTCATTTCTTTTGTTGTGCTCTAAATTTCCACAACCTATCCTCTACCTCTGGGATATTGTCTGCTGCCAATACCTAGACAAGTATTCATAGCTTCTATCAATTTATTTTAAACTCAGGAATGATCCAAGGTCAAATTAATTTGGAAAACTGCCCTAAGATATATCTACCATGCTCTGAGAAGGAAGACTTTCCCATATTTCCCTTTATCACCGTCTCCTCTACACATACCCTAAACTTGGTTCTTATTACCTATTCATGTCTGCCTATGCCATTCTTTTTACCTTTGGTATCCCTTCTCCATGTGTCAAAGTCCATCTCAAGCTCCACTTTGCCTGTCAAACCTATCAGTGTTGCATAAAATGCAGAACTCAGAGTTAATGAGATGATCAATTTAAATCATCCATTTCAGATGCACCAACATTCAACTCCAATCTTAGTTGCTTAACCATGACTCCATGGCCATCCATTTTGTCCCCCTATAGTGACTGGATATATCCTTCTGCAACTTCAACCTGGCTTGCTGAAATTGACTGCTCACCTTGGTTCTAGGTCCCATTTGCTCTAGTTTCCCTTACGGCCGGGAAGTTCTTCACCACTGAATTGCTTTTCCTATGTGCCTTTTTTATTATATATGTATACATAAAGTAAATACGTAGTCAATGTTCAACATTTCTGCATTTAATTTTTGTGACTTCAAACATTCATGTGATTTTATTAGGAACCTCATTTTCACTTTCATGTTGGCATGCACATTTGTGGATCCCATAACTGATTGTAACCCCAAAGTTAAATACAAACTCACCTCTGCTATGCTTCCATATGCCAAGACCCTTAAGGATCTCAAATGGTACACAAAGCAGATATCCCTGATGGAATATTTCAAGCTTGTGTGTCCTTCCTGATCTCCAACATCATCCACTAGCAATTATGAACAGTCTCTGAAATGATTGTGAGACCTCACCAGTCTTGACATTATCTGACAGCAGTGACTGAAGTCCCAGCATACTCTCCCTTGGTTTTCAGAGGGTTTTAAGGCAGAGTGGTTTACAGCATTATAATATATAATACAATGCCCTCACACCGCTATCTGACATGGTGAAAGATAAGATTCAAGTTAAAAGATCTTTTTAGTTTTATGAATTTAATTTGCTATATAGTATCTATGGTACTGTAGATATCATATGCTATGAAAAGTGAATATTGTCTGAAATCAATGTTTTTTTTTTTTTAATTGAGATGTTAGCACAAAGGGTCAGTGAATTTTAGGGAATTACTAGCAAGAAAAAAAATGTTTTTCATGCTACCAATTTCATTTTGGGTAACTGTATTTATAGGTTATTTCATGGTTAATGTATCAGGAAAAGTGCATATTATCAGATTTAATATTTTGTTATAAAGAATTTTATGCAGAAAAAAATGTATTTTCCGCAATCTCTGGTGAAAGATTACAGTTTTTGGTGGTCATGGGAACCTAATCCCCTATTTTCCATAGGTTCAATATGTCAACATTCTTGTTTTTGATTTAAGGAATGTTTCTCCTGTGAAAGTTGAAGATTGTGTGTATATTGAAGATTGACTATATACACACCCACCCCACACACAACACACACACACACACACACATACCTATACATAATGCTTTTTGTAAATAGTCAGTTCCCCAAAACATCACCTTTTCCCCATGTATATCCCTTACAACAGTTCATCAAAACCAAATTTGATATTGTAAACCATATTCTACCCCTACAGTCTACCACCTCTCTATGAAAAGGAGGGGAGTCTATTTGTCTTCTGGCACCAACATTAGTCATTCCTTTTAACTGATTTCTGATATCTTTCAGGGTCATTTTTATTTGCTCCATTATAGTTATTGTGCGTATACTGTTCCCTAGCTCCCTTTACTTGTTATGCATCAATTCACACAGGTCACTTCCTGTTAGCCCACATGTGTTGTTTCTTGTGCAGTGATATTTCCCCATGTTCATATTTCTCAAAGTACTTAACACAAAACTCAGAACAGAAAAATATTCAATAAGTACTAATTTGGGGTTTATTAAAAAATAACCCAGACTATCCTTGCATATATAACATTGTCTCAATGAGACAGTTGGTCCCTTGAGACCACAAATGTGACGGAAGGCCCAACTCTCCTTCCTTAGTTCTGTCAATGGCATTTTGAATGCTGAGGCATCTTTTATTGCCTACTGTCTTTCATCTCCCACATCTAATTAGTCACCAAGCCCTTCCAATTCTATCTCTTTAACCCCTTTTCTAATCCCACGGTTGCCATTGATGTTCAAGTCCTCATCATCTCTTAACAGATTATTTAAAGTTAACTCACTTATCTTTTTGCTTCATGGTGCAGGATTCAATGACCATTGAATTTGGAGTCAGAGGACCTGAGTTCTAACCTTGACTTTCCACTTACTAAATGACCTTAGCTAAGTCATCTAACTTTTCTAGGCTTCATTTTCCTGATCTATAAAATAAAGGGGTTGGGTGACTTCTGAGTTCCTTTCCATCTTTAAACTTGTGATCTCTCTATAATTCATACTTTGCACCATCATTTTCTTAATGTACAGTTCTGGTCACATTGTTCTCCTTTTTAAAAAACCTTCCCCCCGAAAAGTTCCCAAATAGCTAGTGAACAAAGTACAGGTTCTAGTCTGGCATTCAGATTATTTATGCTTTCGCTCCAAATTACCTTTCTATAACATTGTCTTCCACTGTTCTCTATTATACCACCGGCTCTTCCTTAAACACATCTGTTCTTTCTGACTTCCTTCTCATATTGTTCATTCTACTAAGAATGTTCCTCTCCCTTCTATCTCTTCCTATTAACATCCTACCATCCTTCAAACCCAAATCAAATGTCTTCCTCTTAAATGAAACTTTCCCTGACCACTACATTCAGAATTGACCTGTCCTTTCTTTGACACTGCTTGCGTTTTGGTAAAACAATCTTGCTCAGGTCCAGATTTGATCATATCACTCCCTCATTCAAAAATCTTCAGTGGACTCCACTAGCTCTGCAAATAAAATATAAACTCCTCCGCTGGGCATTTCAAGCCATTCACACTCTGCCTCTAGCCTACCTTCACAGCCTCAGTTTCCATTACTCCTCTTCGTACATTGCAAGTGCCCATCAAACTGGACTCCTTGCTATTCTCAAAAGTTGGCATTTCATCTCCTGATTCTAAGCCTTTGTCTAGGTCTTTCTCAATGTACTCTCTCCTCATCTGAATCTCTCAGAATCTTTATCAGGTGCCTAATCAGAGGCAACTAGGTGATCTAATGGATAGAGCATTAGACATGGAGTCAAGAAGATGTAAGTTCAAATCCGACCTCACACACTTACTAG
This sequence comes from Vombatus ursinus, assembly GCF_900497805.2. Lineage (NCBI taxonomy): Eukaryota > Metazoa > Chordata > Mammalia > Diprotodontia > Vombatidae > Vombatus > Vombatus ursinus. Next base: position 1,345,202 of record NW_020953958.1, read on the forward strand.
TTGTGTGACCCTGGGCAAGTTACTTAACCTCTGTCTGCCTCAGTTCCTTCCACTGTAAAATGAGCATAATAACACCTACTTCCCAGGGTTGTTGTGAAGTTCAAAAGATATAATATTTGTAAAGAGCTTAGCACAGTGCTTGGCACACAGTAAGCACTTAATAAATACTTATTTCCTTCCTTCCTTCACATCTCCCCTCAAATGACACCTCTTCCATGAAGTCTTTCCTGATTCCCTCCTTGAATAACCTTATCTTTAATTGTCTCTGCATATGCTTTATCTCCCCTTGTATTTATCTGCATGCTCCCTGAAAGTAGACATGTCTGACCATCTCTGTCTCTCTGTCTGTCTCTATCTCTCTGTCTGTCTTTGTGTCTCTGTCTCTCCATCTCTGTCTCTCTGTCTCTGTCTCTCTGTCTCCTCTCTCTCTCTCTCTCTCCTTCTCTCTCTCTCTCTTCACCGTCCTGTGCCTGGCACAGTGCCTGGTGTATAGTAGGTGATTACTAAATGTCTGTTGAATTCGATTTAATCATTAGAGTAGCATCATCTTTGCATGTGAGTGACAGAATCAATCTAGTCTAAAAAGTAGCTGATTACTAATCTCTAGTTTAGGAAAATATGACTTGACATTCTCCACAAGACAACGTCAGACCCAACTGTTATTCACAGGGGAAAATAGTTGGGAGGAGGATTTAGAATCACAAGGTTTCCTTTTTCATTAAGCCAGTGCCAGAAAGGATCTTCTAAACAGGGAACAACTATCTGTTATTCATAGATGGCTTAAATATTTTATCAGTCCCCTTTCAGACAAGGTGCTCTCCCCCTTGTATCTGGTGACCATCTCTTCTCTGGGGACTCCTGCAAGGTGCCTGTACTGATTATGTGACTTCCGTTTCCTGGGTTTGATACTACTGTTCCCTGGCATTTCTTCCTCACCAGGAAGAACACAGGAAAGGACAGAGACAGAGTTCCCACTTCCCCAGGGAGAGAGCTGTGAGTGGATGGGAATGATAACCACCCCTTGATCTGGGATTTTAACTTGAATATCCCAACCCCAGTCTCAGCTCAGCCTCTTACATAGAAAGGGAAGTCCCAGAGAAATGAGAATGGTATTCCTGCCCCATCACTCTAGGAAGGCTCTTTGCCAATGAGATGATGTGTGGTCACTTTGTGAATGATAAAATGCTTTCTAAATGATCCTCCATTCTTTTATTAAAGTCCAACTCTCCTATCTTCTCATGGCATGGAAGTCCTTTTGGGCTATCTCAATCAATGGACCACAAGCTTTAAGTACCAGCCTAGTGTATGGACTATGTCAGGCAGCCAAACACCAATTTATCTAAGGGCAGAAATGCCCATGATCAGAATCAATCAACAAGCATGTAGGAAGCACTGCTAGGTGTTGCCCTGGCACTGTGCTGTGTTTGGGATATAAAGAGAAAGCAAAACCCAGTCCCTGATTGATAGAGCTTACGTTCTGATGGGGGAGAAAACCTTATATAATAAGGTACATACAAGATGCCTGCAGAATAGATAGAAGGCAACCCTTAGAGGGCAGACCTCTAGTTAGCAGCTATAGGGATTGCAAAAATCCTCCGGAGTAAGGTGATTTCCTTAGCTAAGTCTTGAAGAAAATCAGGGATTCCAAGGGGTGGATGGGAAGTGAGAAAGCATTTATCAGGCATAGGGTACAGTCATTGCTATCTTCTCATCCACCTGGTCACGAGGTAAGGGATTATTTTTTGCTATGCAACTCACGAAGGTCACCTGTTTTATGATCTAACTTGGTGAAGAGAAATTTCGCCTACAAATTTCACCTACAATGGTGAAATCATGAATAAGGAAAAGAATAGTAGACTTGGAGTGAGAACTGGATTCAAATCCCTTTGACCCTTGCAATCTATGTGACCAGATACGAAATGGGAATAATGATGCTTGTGCTACCTGTCTTATAGAGAAGATCTTCGCAAACCTTAAAGTGCTATGTATGTGTGCTGCTGTTGCCATAGTTTATTAAACATATATAATATAATATTTTTATTATTGTATATATAGTTATGTATTATTAAATTAACCACTGTTTTTCCTAGCTAGAAAATGATAGTGAAGATAGGAATGAAGAGAGACAAAAGTCCGTAGTGAGATAGATTATTGTGAATAAGGTTATCCCAATAGGTTTGACATATCACAACATCAATACTCAGAATGGACTTAGATACCAAGAGACCTCTCCACTGCCTTAAACAAATCAAGGAAATTCTAAAGTTCAGTTCCAGGTTACTGAAAATAAAGATGCAATTTTTTTCACATGCAAGTTTACAGTTCCCTTGGAATCATGTACCCCATGTTAGGAACCTCTGGTCTCATCCAACCTTTTCATTTTATGGGTGAAAAAACTAAGGCCTAGCCAAAGGAAGTGACTGGCACATAGTGGGCAGGGTAGTGTGTGTGTGTGTGTGTGTGTGTGTGTAAGACTTGGTGCCCTGGGGCTATGAGTGTCTAAAGATTATGCATGCCAGTGAACCAAATGATTTATGATACAACCTGTATTTACAAAGATACCTTATGGAAATTATATGAGGCAAACTTGACTATTCAGATACACAGCTAAGGACCAAAAAGGAAAATCAGAATCAGAACAGCCAAAGTCAGGGCCACAAAATCCATACCCTAAAACTCTATCAGAACAAAGCCTTCTCATACTCATATCTCAGTCGAAAAAATTACCTCAGATTAGTGCTTTTTGACAGGACAGCTAGGTGGTGCAGTGGATAGAACACCAGGCCTAGAGTCAGGAAGACTCATCTCCCTGGGTTAAAATCTGGCCTCAGACACTTACTAGCTGTGTGACCCTGGGCAAGTCAATTAACCCTGTTAAGTTTGCCTCAGTTTCCTCATCTGTAAAATGAGCTGCAGAAAGAAATGGCACACCACTCCATTATATTTGCCAAGAAAACTCCAAATGGGGTCATGAAGAGTTGGATACAACTGAAATGACTGAATGACAACAGTGTTTGTTGACACTTTCTTTCAATGGCCTGAAAAAGGCATAGATACCATGTTTATTAAATTTCTGAGGACTATCACAGTAGAATCCAACAAGATCTTGATAGGCTGCGGGAGTGGGAAACCTGTGGCCGCATGTAGCCCTCTAGGTCCTTAAGTGTGGCCTCTTGACTGAATCCAAACTTCACAGAACAAATCCCCTTAATAAAAGGATTTATTCTGTAAAACTTGGACTCAGTCAAAAGGGCACGCCCAAGGACCTAGAAGGCCACAGTAGCCTCGAGGCTGCAGGTTCCCCATTCCCGGCAGTTCAAAGAATAGACTTCAGGAATAAAGTTAGAGAACAGTTTTTCTGAAAAATATTTGAGATTTGAGGGGCCTGCCAGCTCGGTTTAAACTGATAGTGTGTGATACAACAGCCACAAAGAGCTTATGCAATAATACTGAAAGATATGTCTTCCAGGAATAAGGAGGTAATAGGCCCTTTGTATTCTGCCCTGACTAAACTGTCTCTGGAGTATTGCTTTGGGCAATGGGTACCACAGTTAGGAATTAAATTGATAATTTAGATAAGTTTCTAACTGACAAGTTAGAAAATGTCCAGATGAGGGGAGTCATGATGCCAGAAGGTCTTCATGCCACATGAGGATCTGTTGAAGAAGTTAGCTTGGAGAAAAGAATGAGGGCAGGGGAGGAGAACTGACAGCGATCTTCAAGTCTTTGATGAATTATCATGTGGGGGAAGGAGGGAGGGAGAAGACAGAAAAATTGCACAGAAGCAGACTCAACTTTAAAAAAAAAATGAAGTATTCTGGGGCCATTGAGTGAAGGGTGCAAACAGATCTAGTCAATTAGAGAAGAAAGCATGGTATGTGGGATAGGACACTGGTCTTGGAGTCAGAAAGATGTGGGTTCAAATTCTTCTTAAGTCACTTATCCTCTCTGTGCCTCAGTTTTCTCTCCTGTAAAATGCAGGGGGTTGGACTTGATCACTTCTAAGATTCCTTCCAGCTCTAAATCTGTGTTTCTATTATCTCGGTAGGTCTTAGGAGCCTCACTGTGTTATGACTCAGGACAGTAACAGATGTTCATCGTGGTGACTCTGAGTCATCAGGGCAAGCTTGAATTATGTTTAATATACTCTGTTTAGGAAGATAGGAAAGTTTGTGAATTATTTTGGAAAGGCTTTAATCCAAAAAGGTTAACTTTCTAAAGGCATTTCATGTTTATGATGAAAGAAGGGTATTTGTATACTTCTGGGCTGATGTATGACAATTTTTGAGATGATGGGAAAACTGCTTATTTCTTTTTTCTGGTTGGTGATCATACCACTACACTATGTTGGGGTGGAGGGGAAAAAAGTTACTCCACAAAAGGAAAAAACTATCACCACCACCACCAACAACAATAGCAAACTTCCATACCATTAGAATAAAAAAAGTAGACTATAATGACTCAGGAAAATGTATTATACTGTAATATGTAATCCTGCATTCCTGACTCTCCCAGACTTCAACTACCATGCTATAGAGATGTCTTCACCCATGAAGCTGACTCTACCCTGGACTTCACACATTGGAAGTGCCCCCTCACCCCCCCCCCCCCTCTCTCACCCCCCCCCCTCCCCCCCCCCCTCTCTCTCCCTCTCCCTTTCTCTTTCTCTCTCTCTCCCTCATTCTCTCTCTCTCTCTCTCTCTCTCTCTCTCTGGCTGGTTCATCTCAGAACCCTTTTTCAACCAGTCCAACTATGTCTTTGTTCTTCTGCAGCTGAACACCTGACTCTCTGGACTTTCCCTACCTTACCACCCCACAGAGTACTGTCATTTCTTCTCCCCACACTTGTCAATTTTCTTTTATATGTTGTCTTTCCCCATGAGAACGTAAGGTCTTTGAGGGCAAGGACTGTCTGCTTGCATTTGCCTTCTCAGCATTTAAGCACAGTCGCTGGCACATAGCAAGTACTTAAGTCAGTTTACTGGCCTGATTAATGGGAGACAAGACCCTCCATGGAGGTCTTCAAGTAAAGATTAAATTATATTGGAGATGTTTTAGAGAGAATTTCTGTTTTATAGGGTTGGGCTAGAGGATTCTGAGGTCTCTTGCAACTTTAGATTCTATAATTCTATTTTTATGACTTAATGAGTTAGTAATTAAGACTGGGTGCCAAAGACATGCTCTTACTAACTCCAAGCAAATATACATATCTTGTCAGACCTCATCACAGGCATTCCTTCTGGAGTCTAGAGCTCATGATTTCTATATCTTAAATTGTGGTCCAGAAATCCCAGCTCCATTCTCAGACATCACCTTCTTAACTAGCTATTCACTTTACTGGCCTGTTTCCATGCAATTGACAGATGATGAAAACACCATCAGTGCCCCCAAGCATCTTCAATTTTGCTGATGTTATCATTCCTAGAAATTATTTCTAGGTTCTTTATAGTGATAACATTTGCTTCCACATCAATCACCAGGAGTAAGTAATGGTCATCAACCTTAAGGTAGTAGTAATCACATTTGAAGACTTGAATTCTAGGCTTACTTCTGCTACATATTATTATCTGTGTTTTAATTTTTACTATTGGGATCATGTAGAATAAGGCTGACAGAATACAGACTTACTTTTAGATCTCAAAAGCATTATAGTGTTCATCTTGTGCATCTTGTTCATTTTATTGGTGGGGACACTGAGGTCCAAAGAGAATTTTCCAAAGTCCAAATGGATGGTTGGAGTGGCAGAGAAACAGCTAGAACCCAAGTATCCTAATTTAGTACCTGTCTCTGTCTCGCTGTGTGTGTCTGTGTCTATGTCTTTCTGTATCTCTGTCTCCCTCTGTGTCTCTCTGTGCCTCTCTGTGTCTCTCTGTGCCTCTGTGCCTCTCTGTCTCTCTGTCTCTCTCTGTCTCTCTGTCTCTCCCTCCCTCCCTCCCTTCTTCCTTCCTCCCTCTCCTCCTCCAGAGTCTGTTTCTTGACTGCAGCTCTGTTTCAACCTAACAGATATTTCAGATCTGCCTATCACAAGACAGGGTCTTCAGTGGCAGCGAGTGACACAGTGGATAGAGTGTTAGACTTGGAGTAAGGATTGCTGTTGTTTGTCTTTCATTCTAAAAGAGGACCATGACATCAGGAAGGTGATGCCATGACATGCAAGTGAATTGGATTTAAGTGAGGGAGGGTTGTGCAAAGTCACCAGCCTCACTTTCTCCTCTGGAACTATCTGCTTTCAGTGGTCAGATATAGATCAGGATGACTGGAGAGGGCCCTGGACGCAGTGGAGGACCTTGGCCTGTTTAGGCTAAGGTTCTTCCCATGTCTCACTTTGACTGAGTCAACACCCATTCAATGATTAAGGAGTCAGGAAGACCTGAGTTGGAATCCTGTCTCAGACACTCAACCTCAGTTTCCTTATCTGTAAAATGAAGATAATAATAGCACCCACTTCATAGGGTTACTATGAGGCTCAAATGAGATAACATGTAAAGCACTTGAGGAACTATATAAATGCTAGTTATTGTTATTGTTATTTTCTTTGGCTGATGGAGAAGCAAACAGGGAAGAAAAGGCCTGGGTTCAAGAATCAAAAATACCCTTTCACTTCACGTTCCTTCAGGAGATGTTGGCTTAATGCAATCTTATTCTCACTATCCTTTCTCCTTCTTTTGCCCAATTTGCAATACTTAGGAAGTCAAACAGCCATTGCCTCCTTCAGCCTATAGGAAGTGCAACCACTCTTATCTAATACAGAGCAGCCAACCCTTAAATTGTTGTAGGTAAGGTGACAGTGATAGATTAGAATTTTAAACCTCAAATTTTGCAAAAAATCCAATTGTAACCATGACAATCACCGAATCTACTTTAAAACAATTTACTTGAAAAACTTTGTGAGTGATGCATGGTAAATGAGTTCCTTTCTTCTCCCCATTTTCCTCAGCAAAATATTAGCCCTAGTAATTGCTTAATTGATTCCAAAAGGTTTCATGCTCATAGCATCAAAATGTTGCCATTTCCAGACTGATGTTGTTCCAAATATGGCTTCAAGAACAAGTGGAGCATGGATGTCATTTTAAAATATTAAGGGGGTAAAAATAACAACATACCAACTTAAAAATTACAATTCTTTAGCATCAAAAGGCAGGACTTTGGAGGATGAAATAATCATCTTTGCAAACAGCTAAGGAATGTTAAATAGTTATTATAAGAAAAATTAATTTCCTAGATTAGGCCTGTAGACACAGGTTATAGAACAATCCTACTCTGTTTCAAGTATATGAAACTAAAGCCAGCTGTTAGGGCCCCTTGGTTTAAAATGAAGGGGGAAGACCACTTTATTGATATTGAGGAAGGAAGGAAGGAAGGAATCTTTTGAAATTATGATTTATTTATATAGTCTTCAGAGTTTAGAAGGTTATAGCCGGAAAGGAACTGAGAGATCCTAGTCTATTGTAACCCCAATTCCATTTTATAAACAGTGAACCTGAGGCCCAGAATATTAGGAGTCATGTTCAATATGCTATTTTCTGTAGTATTAATAATAAGTGATACTTCACAGGGTGTCTTAAAAATCTTAGTACAATTTTAAGCCTTACTAACTTTAAGATTTGCAAAGTGACTTACACATAGCCCACTTTCTACAAAAAGCCTTTCTTAATCTCTCTTAATTCTACTGCCTTCCCTCTGTTGATTATTTTCTAGTTATCCTTTCTATAGCTTGGTTGCACATAGTTATTTACATGCTGTCTCCATTATTAGATTGTGAGCTCCTTGAGGGCAAGGATTGTCTTTTGCCCTTTTTTTTCCTTAGTGCTTAGCCCAGTACCTGGCACATTGTAGGTGTTTAATAAACATTTATCGACTGATTGATTAGCATGCTCTACATCATTTGGCATTCATAACAGTCAAGTGAGATAGGTCCTATGGGTATTATTATCCTCATTTTATAGATAGAGGATTGGAGAGGTTAAGTGTCTTGACCATGATCACACAGCATATAAATGGTAGACCTGGAATACAAACTCAAGTCTATTCTGACTCCTAATCTAGCACTTTTTGCTGTTAACACAAGGTCATCTTGGTTTTATTGGACAGAACCAGGATTTGAACCAGATCTTTTGACTCTCAACAAGGAGATTGAAGTATATGATCTCTAACATATTTCCCAGCTCTTATATTTAATTATTCTATGAAATTAGCTCCCCTTCCCCAAACCTCTCATGCTACTCCATAGAATCTTGGAACTGGAGCAGGCTTAGAGGCCACCTAGTTCAGACTGAAGATGAATAGGAGTCTCCTCTGTAAAATTCATGAGGAATAGGTCATCCAGTCTCCCACTTAGAAATCTCTAATGAGGAAGAGCTTACTATCTCATGTGGCAACCTGTCCTACTTTTGTATAATTCCAATGGGTAGATTGCCAGGCCTGGATTCAGGAAGACTCATCTTCCTGAGCTCAATTCTAGCCTCTGACACTTATGAGCTGTGTGACCCTGGGCAAGTCACTTGACCCTGTTTGCCTTAGTTTCCTCATTTGTAAAATAAGCTAGAGAAGGAAATGGCAAACTGCTCCAGTATATTTGCCAAGAAAATCGCAAATGGAGTCATGAAGAGTCAGACATGATTGAAATGACTGAACAATGACAATAATTGAAATAGTTATAAATTTTTTTTCCTAACATTGAGCTTAAATTCGCCTCTCTGCAACTTTTACCCATTACCCTTTCTGTCCTTAGGGCCAAGTTCAGTGTCTTCTTACCATGGCAACCCTTCAAAGACTTGAAGGTGGTTGTCATGTCATATCTCATTCTCCTCTTCTTCAGACTCTATGTCTCTTTGGTTCATGTTCTTCATGGTTTTTATCACTGCTAGTATCTCAATCACACTTCTCTAGATGAACTTCAGTTTCTTTCCTAAGATATGACACCTCAATCTGAGCAGAATTATCTAGATGTGATTTGACCAGAGCAGTGTATAAAACTAGATTTGGAATCAAAAGACCTTATCTCAGATCTTGATTCTGCCCCAAAACAGGGGAAAAGGATAGCCATCACAATCAGAAGTTTACATATTTGGAGCAAGAGACCTTACAGACTGTGCACATTCCTGTGGGTTCTGAAGTAGGGGCCAAGAGACTCCCTAGGAAAGGATATGGGGGAATCTCTCCCTCTACCTCTGGACTCTTATATCTTTGATTCCTCCAATAGCTCAGATGGGGGGATGAAGTAGTGGAGAGCAGGAGATTGTATGATTTTGACAAAGTTTACCTATGTGACCTTGGGCAACACTTAACATCTCCAGGCTTCAGTTTCTTCATCTTTAAAATGTGAGGGCTGGATTATAGGAGCAATCTTGAAGGCCTCCTTCCATCTCTAAATCTCCAATTCTATATTTATACTTCTTTTTGAATATAATAATAATTAATAATAGTTAAATATAGTGCTTACTATGTGCCAGGAATGATACTATTATACTTCTGTTCATGCAGATTGTTTAAATTAGCACCACATTAACATTTTTTGGATCCTGTGCCAAATTGTTGACTCCTGTTGAGTATGAGTTCCACAAAACCCAGCAAATTTGTTCACACAAGATATTGTCTAGTTATATATGCCACATTATGTCCTTTAACAGATGATTTTCTGAACCCAAATGTAGGACTTTATATTTATCCCTATTGAATCTCTTCTCCATTAGATCAGCTGGTCAATCTGGTTTGTCAAGATTATTTTTATTCATGCATGACTTATGTACTTGTACATTCTTTTTCATTCTATAGGCATACCTCATCTTATTGTGATTCACAGATACTATATTTTTGGTTTTTGTTTGTTTTTTTACAAATTGAAGGTTTGTGGAACCCTGCATTGAGCAAGTCTATTGGTGCTATTTTTCCAACAGCATGTGCTCATGTGGTGTCTCTGTGTCACATTTTGGTAATTCTCACAATATTTCAAATTTTCTCATTATTATTACATATGTTATAGTGAGCTATGATCAGTGATCTTTGATGCCACTACTGTAATTGTTTTGGAATGACATAAACGTGCCCATGTAAGATGGAGACCTTAATTGATAAATGTTTTATGTTCTGACTACTCCACTGGCCATTCTCTCATTGCTCTCCCTCTTCTTGGGCCTTTCTATTCCCTGAAACACAACAACACTGAAGAATATTACATAAAGTTAATTGATAAAGCAGGTGCAGAGTTTAAGAAGATTGACTCCAATTTTGAAAGAAGTATTACTGTGTGTAAAATGTTATCAAACAGCATCACATGCTGCAGGGAAATCTTTCAGGAAAGAAAGAGTCAATCAATTCAGCAAACTTGTATTATTTTAAGAAACTGCCGCAGTCACCCCAACCTTCAGCAACCATCAGCCAGCAGCCATCAACACCAAGCAAGACCCTCCAACAGCAAAAAGGTTATGACTCCCTAAAGGTTCAGATGATGGTTAGCATTTTTTTTTTAGTAATAAAGTATTTTTAATTAAGGTACGTACATTTTTAGACATAATACTATTGCACACTTTATATACTACAATATAGTATAAGTCTATTAAAAACATAATTTTTATATTCACTGGGAAACAAAAAAATTATTGTGATATTCACTTAATTGTGATGGTCTGAAACTACAGCCCCAATATCTCTGTGGAAGGCCTGTATTATTTGTGTGTGCCTTATTCTTATTTGGCATACTATAAACTTTTTGAAGGCAGGGATTCTGCCTTATCAACCTTTGTTTCCTTTCCAAGATCTTCCATAACAGTTTTCATATAGCAGGGGCTTTAAAAAAAAGTGGGTTTTTAAATTGATTTGTTCAAGGTACCATAGCAAGTTAGTTGAAAAGGCAGGTCTCCAAGCTTTTGCTCTAGCAGCAATCTACCATACCTACCATACTTAAGTACATCTGGTCCATCCTTGCAGATACCTTTCCACCCTTTTGTGGCTAACTTCCTTGAAAAGGCTTCCTACAATTGGTGCTTCTACTTCTTTTCCTCTCAATCCCTTCTTAATTCTTAGCAGACTGGCTTCTAACTTCATCATTCACCTGAAACTGCACCCTCCAAAGTTCTCAGCATTCTCTTCTTTGTCTAATTGAATGGCCATTTCTCAATCTTGATCTGCAGCTTTTGATACTGTTGATTTCACTCTTCTCCTTGATAATTTCTTCTCTCTAGGTTTTTGTGACACTGCTCTTTCCTGGTACCTCTTCTACCCATCTGACCAGTCATTCTCAGTATTCTTTGATGGATTTTTACTCAAGATGCACCCACCAACCCTCTTCCTCAAGAGTTTATTCTCGGCTCCCTATTTTTCTCTCTCCATACTATTCTGCTCAGTGACCTCACCAGTTCCCATGGATTCAGATATCATCATTTTATTGATTCCCGGACAACCAACCCAACCTCTCTCCTAACCTCTTGTCTGACATCTCCAAATGCCTACTGGACATCTCAAACAACTCATGCTGACTAATATGAGGAGCAGACATCTGGATTAAAAAATCCTTCATATTTACTTATCTGCATACATGCTCTATATCCAAGTAGCATACCTCCTTGATAGTGGAGCTTTCATTTTTGTATTTGTTATATCCAATATCTAACACAACAGTATCTTCTACACTGGATTGGAGATGGTAACTATGGCAATGGAGGCTGATGAGATCATTCTTGGGAGAATTTAGAGAGAAGACAGAATGAGACTCAGGAAAGAAGCTCGAGGACACCACACTATATAAAATACTCAAGCTTTATGTAGAGGTTAGACTAGAAGACCTCTGAAATCTCTGATATGTCTTAGATTCCATGATTCTTTAGATGAAAAAAGTGAACTCTCTCTCCTTATATTTCTCATAGCAATTTGCCTATATATCTTTTTCACTTACCTCATTTCTCCCTGATTTCATAGTTATTTGTCTTCCTCACATTAATCAATCAATAAACTCACTCAATAAACATTTGAGTGACTACTATGAACTCTGCTTCATGCTGAGAGTACAAAGAAAGGTAAAAGACAGTCCCTGCTCTCAAGGAGATTGTAAGTTTGATAACCAGAACCTGCAATATATTTTTGTGATCAGAAGATCTTATACAAATATAGATCTTCTTATACATTAGTTCATACCAGGCTTCCCAAGTTTCTTTGAGTTCTTTATATTGTCATTTTTTGCTTTTTGGTGAGGCAGTATGGTTTAAGTGACTTGCCCAGGGTGTTATGTGTCTGAGGCTGGATTTGAACTCAGGTCCTCCTGACTTCAAGGCCGGTGCTCTATCCACTGCACCACCTTGCTGCCCCCTATATTGTCATTTCTTATGGAACAATAATATCACCTTACATTTGTACACTACCTTGGCATTACTTGATTAATGGGCTCCCATTTCTCTTCCAGTTTCTGTTACTAACAAAAGTAAAGCCAACAAACATTTACATGTCTCGTATCTACTAGACTCTGTGCTAAGAAGTGGGAGTACAAAGAAAGGTGAAAAAGACCCAAAAAAGTACCATCTCTGCCCTCAAGGAACTCACCATCTGAGGAAGACTTGAGTTCAAATCTACCTTTAGACTTAGTAGTTGTGTGGTCCTGGGCAAGTCGCTTAAACTCTGTCTGCTTATTTCATCATTTGTAAAACGGGGATTACAATAGCATCAACCTCCTAGGCTGTTATGAGGATAAATGAGAAAATATTTGTAAAGCACTTGACAAACCTTAAAGTGTGATATAAACTCTAGCTATCATCATCCAGGAGTGACAAAGTAAGTCAATTCTTTTCCAAATGATGGCCTTCCAAATACTTTAATACATCTATCAGGGACCTACTGCATCTCCAAATCTTCTCTTTTAAAGACTAAATATCCTAGCTTTTCAATCAATCCTCTCCTGTTATGATTTCAAAGTTACTTGTCATCAATGTGAATTGAATTACCCCAGCCCACTTGATGAAATGAAGAGTCATAAAGGCAGCTAATCAGACATGGTGTTAAGGTATTTGTTTTTTTTGAGTCCGAGTGGTTGCATTCATTGTGTTGTTGTTCAGCTGGGTCTTACTCTTCATGACCCCAATTGGGGTTTTCTTGGCCACTGGAGTGGTCTGCCATTTTTCTTCTCCAGATCATTTTATAGATGAAGAATGGAGGTAAATGGAGTTGAATGACTTGCCCAGGATAACATACCTAGTAAGTGTCTGAGATTGGATTTGAACTCACAAAGATGAATCTTCCTGACTCCAGGTCCAGTGCTCTATCCATTGCACCACCTAGCTGCCCTATAGCAGGTTGCATTCGTGGTGACTTATAATTCACCAGCAACCTTCAATGGTTCATACCCTGAATGATCTATACATAGATTATAAAGGATACAAAACTGGGAGTAACATTCAAATCTTATAAAGCGTTCAAATCTTTCAGACTCTGATGAGCCATTTTAAAGGAAGTAAAAGTTTTTACATTTGTTTATTCCTTTAGGAAGTATAACTCAATCAACTTGATGAAATTATAGAGAAGCTAGCCAAGATTAGGCAAGGTTAGCCTCCAAGACCAGCCATACTTCTGGAGGCTATAAAAAGTATAAATGAGAAGGATCACTTCTGGCAGTAAAGAAGAGAGCCAAAATAGCTTCCAGGGAAAAAAACCCAGCTCTTCAGAGGGAATCAGTCTTCATCATTGCTTTTTATATCTTCCACAGTGACATGGATAAAAGAGATTTCCCTCACACACACCTTCATCATTGGTTATGTCTTGCAGTGAAGCACCTCACCCAACATTAGGTGTCTTGCCATCAGAGAACAAACTCAGGGAGTCCAGTTTTTGAACTGACTTAGGGATTAGGGAGAGGATTAGTCTTGGATAGGCCCGTGAACTGACATATCTGGCCAGAGACACTGTTCCTAGAGGAAGTGGGGTTAGAACACTATGAAAAAAAACAAAAGACATATTGCTGGAGGTGTGAGTTGCCTTGGTCACATGTGCTATGTGTCTCTCTCTAATACGTGTACTCTTTGTGTATTCATTGATCCCACCAATCCTATTTGTATTTGTGGGACAGTGTGCCTCAGATTTATGGAGGCAAATGTTTTATAGCTACAGTTCTTACTATGCTATTTCAGTAAATGCCTTTGGTTTTTTTTTTTGGTGTTTTTGTTTTGTTTTGTTTTTGTTAATTGTGCCCTTTGGAAGACTATTGAAGGGAAATACATTGATGGGTGCTTGCAAGTTATAATTTTAGAAGTGCCAACTCATGGAGAATCTTGAAGATGGGATAGTCATGCCAAGGGACACAATTTGTGAATTTGAGTTAAAGCAGATGGTCACAGATGAAGTATAACTTTGATAAGCCTGCCATCTATGCTTTATTCCAAATCACTGATAAAAAAAAAGCTAGTCAAAATAAGATTGAGGACAAATACATCGAAAACACTACTATAGACTTCCTTCTAAGTTGAAATATGTCATTAATGACTACTCTTGGTGTCTGGTCATTCAGTCATTTCTGAATCCATCTATCATGTAGCTCACATCAGAATAATAACATCAAATGTATTGCTAAAATTTTTATAATCAGTATCCATTTAGCTCACCAATCTGGTAGCCCCTTCAAAGAAAGAAAGCAAAGAAAGAAGGTTAAACTGGCCTGATGTGTTTTTGATGAGGTCATGCTGTTCCTTTGTGATCCCTGATTCCTATTTGTGATATCCCCTAAAAATCACTCTAATTTTAGAATTTTTCCAAGAATCAGATTTGAGCTTATTTGTTTATAATTTAAGACTCAACTCTCTTCCCTTTTTGGGGACATTGGCTCTTCCCCAGTCCCGGGGCACCTTTCCAATTTTCCACATTTTTTACAAAATAACCAAAAGTGACTTGGCAATCACATTCAACAGCTCTCTTAGCATCCTGGGACCTTGGCTTATCTGCTGACTAGTTGTGAGACTTGAACAAGTGACTTCACCTCCCTGAGTCTCAGTTTCTTCAGCTATAAAATGATGGGGTTGGACTGGATGGCTTTTAATTTTAGATCTATGAGTTACCCTATGATCCTATTCAGTTTGTTTGGACCTGGTGACTTGAAGTAAACTTTTTCTGTTACATTTCTATTCATCCTTTGATTT
Organism: Vombatus ursinus; assembly: GCF_900497805.2. NCBI lineage: Eukaryota > Metazoa > Chordata > Mammalia > Diprotodontia > Vombatidae > Vombatus > Vombatus ursinus. The sequence goes on from NW_020953958.1 coordinate 1,360,312, forward strand.
CAAGGTCAAATGGCAAGTCCCGATCCCCAGGGACCCCTCCCCGAAACTTTTCAGGATGTATCACTGGTAATGTAGCTCTCCCTTCAGACCTCACATAATACTTTGGGTGCACTTCTCTAACAAACATTTCATGTAGTGTTGGGTACCATGTTTATCTATATAGAGGAAGGGATTGTGTCTTACCAAACTATTTTCCTCATGCCTAGCATTGTGTTCTACACACAATATATGTTTAATAAATGTTTGCTGAAGGAATGATGAATAGCTAAAAATCTAAGCTTAAAAATGCACAAGGACTTTGTGAAGACACTGTTTCTTCACATTCCCAGTTCATTCATATTTAAATACCAGGATAATGTATTTATAATCATCTGTGAATTTTAATGCATCAGAAAAAATGAAAAAGTCTTTGAGGATTTCAGAGTATCCTAATTGCACAAAGAGCAAGAGGAAATATGATGAGTTTATAGTGGGGTGATACTACTATGTGATTGATTAATATTCCAAACTAAGATGTAATTTTTTTATTAGTCCCTATATCTAGAATTTAAGAAGCTCAGCATTCAGGATTTAAACAGCACCCTGAAGCCAACTCAGGCTTTGCAGTTACTGAAAAATTGAATAATTTTTTACTTCGTTATTGAAAACTTCTTGTGTTATTTTTGCTGCCAAAGTTCTAATAAAAGTTTTTGTTTTTTTGTTTTTTGTTTTTTGATAAAAGAACTTAAGAGTAATGGGGGGAGGGGGACATAGATTGATGATTGCATCTGTTTAAGAACTGTCCCTGAGGAAACTCGCTCAACCAATGCAAATCAGCAACTGTTACGCAATTTATAATCTTAAGAAATTGCCTCAGTGCACTGAGAGTTCTTGTGGTTTGCCCAGGATCACTAAATCAGTATGTGTCAGTGACAGGATTTGAACTCAGGTCAGCCTAAATCTGAGGCTGGCTCATCCATTACAACTTGTTGTCCACCAACTCAATCTCTGCCCTCAGTCAATTGATCAACCAACCACCCAATTATAAGCATTCTGCTAGGAGCTAGAGATATACAGAGGAAAAAATTGTAAAATCTCTGCCTTTAAGGAGATAGTACTCTATTAGGGAAAACAATATAGACACATATGAGTACATATTATACATAGTAAATAGTAATTGAAGGAGGAATTAGTGACTGGATGGGGCAGGGAGAGTCTAGAAAGGCCTCTATGTAGGAGGTGGCATTGGAAAGAGGCTTTGGATTCTTAGAGGTAGAGTTGAGGATGGAACACCTTTCAATCACGAGGAGGCAATCCATGCTGTTGTTCAGTTTTATCTGACTCTGTGTGACTCCATTTGGGGTTTTCTTGGCCAAGATACTGGAGTGGTTTGCCATTTCCTTCTCCAGCTCATTTTATAGATGAGAAAACTGAAGCAAATGGGGTGAAATGACTTGTCTAGGGCATGTACAAATATGTACTTTAAGGTATAAAAAGATCCCCATCAATTGGGGAATGGACAAACAAGTTGTGGTATTTGATTGTAATGGAATATTATTATGCTATAAGAAATGATGAGCAGCAAAATTTCAGAAAAAACCTAGAAGGAATTACATGAACTGATGCAGAATGAAGTGAGCAGACCAGAGAACATTATACACAGTAACAAAAATATTGTTGTGTGAACAACTGTGAAGGACACAGCTCTTCTCAGCAATACAATGGTCCAAAACAATCCCAAAGGACTCATGATGAAAAATGCTATCTGCCTCCAGAGAAAGAACTGATAAAATCTGAATACAAAAGTATCCTATTTCTCTCTCTCTCTCTCTCTCTCTCTCTCTCTCCCTCTCTCCCTTTCTTTCTTTTTTCTTCTTTTAGTTTTCTTCCACAAAATGATGAATATGGAAATGTTTGACACGATAATATATGTATAACCTATATTAGATTGCTTACCATCTCAGGGAGGGAGGAAGGGAGAGAAATAAAGAGAATTTGGAACTCAAAATTTAAAAAAAATGTTAAAAATTGTTTTACATATAATTGGGGAAAAATAAAATGTTATTTAAAAAGGTATATAAAGATCTTTAAATATATTGTCTCATTAGATCATTCTGGTGAGACTGAGGTCAGTGCTTTAATTATTCCCATTTTCCAGTTGAGCAAACTGAAAATCCCAAAAATGTTAAGTAACTAGGACAGAGTCACATAAGGTAGTAAATCACTGAGGCTGGACATTAAGGATGACAGTATGATCCCTGTTGTACTCAACCCCAAATTCTGCCTTTGACATGGATGTTATAGTAGATCCATCTTTCAAAGTCCAACTTAAATGCCATCTTCTCTATGAAAACTTTGTTGATTCCCCCTCTCCTATTACTGGAAATCATTCCCCCTTTCTCTGATCACATAGCATTTACTAATCCTCTTATGTACTTCTTTCTGTCCATCTGTCTCTCTGTCTCTCTCTCACACATAGACACAGACACAGACACAGACACACACACAGACACAGACACAGACACACACACACACACACACACACAGACTAAATTTCAGTAATTCCCTATTGCTTCCAGGAACAAATATAAAATCCTTTCTCTGCCATTCCAAAATGTTCATAACCTGAACCTCCCCTCCCCACCTTGTCATGGCCACTACCTTTCCAGTCTTCTTACACTTTATATCCCTCCATGCATTCTGTGATCCAGTGGCTTCCTTGATGTTCTTTGAACAAAATATTTTATTTCACAACTCTGGACACGTACCCTGCATGTTCCCTATACCTGGAATACCTGGAATGCTTTCCCTCCTCATCTCTGCTTCCTGTTTTCCCAACTTCCTTCAAGTTCCCACTAAAATCACAATTTCTGCAAGAAGCTGTTCCCGGTGTCCTTTAATTCTACTGCCTTCCCCGTCTTGGTCATCTCCAATTATCCTGGATATAGCTTGTTTGGATTTATTTGCATGTTGTTCTCCCCTCTCGCCCATTAGACTTTGAGCTCCTTGAAAGTAGGGACTGTCTTTTGCCTTTCTTTGTATCCCCAGCATTTAGCACATTCCCTGGCACACTATAGCTGTAGCAGTCTCATTCCATCCTGTCTTCTCCAACAGATTGTCTCCTCTATCATCACTACACTCTCACTTACCTTGTTTCTTCTCCTAGCTCTTTCTCTACTACATACAATATGTCTATGCCTCTCCTCCATGTGCTCAAAAAGCCTCACTTGATTCATCTATCCCCACTAGCTATCATCCCCTCTCTCCTGCCTTTTCTGGCTCAACTCCTTGGGAGGATCATATGTAACAGATACCTTTTCTGTCACTTCCTTTCATTTCACACCCCTCTTTATAGTCTTGCTTCTACCCTTCTCATTTAACTGAAATTTCTCTCCCCAAAGTTACCAATTGTCTCTTAATTGCCAGATTCACCGGACATTTATCAGTTTTCATTCTTGACTTCTCTGTAGCTTTGGACACTGTTCATTAGCCTCTTCTCTTGGATACTTTTCTCTAGGTTTTCATGACACTACTCTCTCCTGGGTCTCCACCTATCTTTCTTAGTCTCATCTAGGTCATGTTCACTAACTATTGGTGTCCCATGGAGCTCTGGCCTGGATACTCTCCTCCTCTCCCTCTATACCATTTCACTTGGTGATCTCATCAGCTCCCTTGGGTTCAATTATTATCTCTATCTGTCTTAGCACTCTCAAATCTACCTACCCAGTGCTAATTTCTCTGCTGACCTCTAGTCTTGCATCTACAACTGCTTAGCAGACATCTTAAACAGGGTATCTTAGAGACATCTTAAATTTGACAGGTCTGAAATTGAACTCATCTTTCCTCCAAAATCTTCCCTCTTCTCCTAAGTTCCTTATTACTGTTGCGGGTACTACAATCCTCCAAGTCACTCAGATTTACAAGCTCGGCGTTCTCAATTCCTCACTCTTTCTCATCCCATATCCAATTTGCTGTCGAGGCCTGTCAATTTTACCTTCATAATATATCTGTGCCATGTTTCCTCTCCTATGACACTCACCTTGATGCAGGCCCCCGTCAGTCACTCCTGGAGTACCGCAATAGCTTGCTGATTGGTTTCTTTGATGTAAGCGTCTCCCTACTCCAATCCATCGTGAGCTATCAAAGTGATCTTCCTAAGGTTCAGTTCTGACCATGCTAACATCTGTGCCCCCCCACTCCCCGCCCCCCCCGCCCATTCACTCTAGTGATTCCCCATCACCTCTAGGATCAAATATAAAATACTCAGTTTGACGTAGATAGTCCTTCATAACCTACCCCAACCCCACCTTTCCAGTATTCCCAAACCTTACACCTTCTCCCCCACCCCAAAGTACTCAGTTACAGTGACATTTGGCTTCCTTGAAGATCTTTGAACAAGAACCATCTTCCAACTCTGGGCCTTTTCACTAGCTGTTCCCATGCTTTAAATGCCTTGCCCCTCCTCATCTCCTTCTTTTGGCTTCCCTAGTTTGCAAGTCCCAGCTAAAATCCCACTTTCTATAGGAAGCTTTTCCTGATCCCCCTTAATTCTAAGATCTTCTTTCTATTGATAAGTTCTGATTTATCCTGTGCATATATGTATGTATGTATAGTTTGAAAGCAGGAGCCACACAAGATGAGGCTATTTTCGTATTTGTCTATTTCATGAGTCTTGATGACCCCCAAACTAATCATCTGGTGATCAGTCTTATGGTAGTGAGCTTCTCTGAACCTGGCTAGGCTGGTTCACAGGCAACAAAAATAATTCATCAACAGAACTATATTTGAAGTCACTGCATTTTCATAGAACCAATAAGAGTTTTTGCTTAGAATTTTGTGAGAGTCCCAATGTCTAGAAAAGCTCTTTAAAAATAGATTTGTTTTTATGAACACACATTATTCTTACTTATTGAGTAATATACATGTTAATGATAGAGTAGAAGAAAAATAAAAAGAAGGTGCCACAGTAATGTCTTCTCTTTAGGCAGGATAGGCAGTTTTCACAGGAGGGAGTAGTCTCCATGTCTGGCTGTGTCCCTGAGTGCTCAAAACTCAAAATGCTCTTTTATTTTGGGTAGATTGATTTTTGTGGTGGAGTTTTCTTGGATTCCAACATTAGTTTTGTCATTTCTTCTCTTTCAGAATCTCCCTCTCTTTTTTGTATACTTTTTTCTTACTTTTTTATTATTTTTGTCTTGTCATATCCTAGATTTTTGTGTTCTTTCCTTTTTTTTCCCAGAGATCCATTGTTACAACAAAGAAGTTTTGTTAAAATAGAAAAAGAGAAAGACAATTCAACAAACTGATTATGACATTGAAAAAAAAATCTGACATTAGGCATCTTTTGAGAATACATTTCAAGAATGGGTCCCAGCTCCACCTGCCAAAGAGCTATCAATAGGCTGCAGCAGAGCAATTGCTAGGCTTTGTATCACGGGACCTAAGTTCATGTAGCAGCTTCTCCATTTGCTGTATGGCTCTGAGCAAGTCCCTAAGCTTCTCTAAGTCTCAGTTACTATATCATTAACATGGCAATAATAATACGTGTACTTCCTACAAGTATTGTTAGATGGGGTGGGGGGCAGGAATGGATATGAACAATTTATCTTGATACATGAAAGATCTACCATATCTTTAATGTCCAGAACTCCAGGTTTCACCAAAACAGATGACAACCCATCTATGACTAGACAGTAGATATGTCCTAAGGAGAGATTAAGCAACTTGCCCTGAGTCACATACCTAAGTGAATGTCAGAAGTTGGAGATTTGAGTTCAGATAGTCCTCTCCAAGCCCCAGTACTCTCTACTGCTGCATGCTTCTTCTATAACTTTGGAGTTTGTTTGTTTTTAAATGAACTGTGTAGGACTAGATAAATGTGAGCTATTATTATTACTACAAATGGAAGAATGATTAGTAGCTATTATTAAATTGAATGAGAAAAGAAATACAGAATTCTAGGATGGGAAGGGAAATTGGACATCTTTTATTGAAGTCCCCAAACCTTGTACATCCCCATTATATGGATGGGTTGGCCACCTCTGGATCTGCTCCCATTTGTCCATTTTACCTTGTTTGTCTACTGGTGTTCCTCATGGGTGAAAACCAACAAGAAAAGAGCTTTGGTGAAGCCAACAAGAAAAGAGCTTTGGATTAGGAATTAGAAGATTTGGCTTTGATATCTGGTGCCATGACTTATCAGCTGTATGACTCTGACCTGGTCATTTATGATCATAGGGTCTAGGGCTGGAAGCTCCCTAGAGATCATAAAATCCAAATCAATTATTTAATAGTTGAAGAAACTGAGACCAACAGAGGCTAAATGACTTGGGAAAAGGCTTCACAGGTATTCTACAGAAGAGTCAGGATTTGAACCCAGGTCTTTTTAGTCAAAATTCAGTACTCTTTTGATTATATCATGGGCTTCATTTTCCTTAGTTGATCTCTAAGGTCTCTATTTATGCTGTGATGTTCTAGCGGACAAAAATTTGGATTTGGATTTGAAGTTTGATCGAGCAATAAAGCATAACAAAGTCTTTGTATGGTCAGTTTATTGTTACTTTCAAATAAAATATCAAAGAAAGGTGCATTTTCATTCCTCTGGAGGTAGCAAAAAATGTACCTGGCACAAGGAACTAGAAGGAAAAATTATAAACCTAAAAAAAAGTATAAATCTGAATTATTTTAATGGGAATAAAACAACTGAGAATTGCTTTTCAAGTATCTGGGACATGGACAAGTACCATTTGCATTTGATGCTAAAATCTAAGACTCTGGGATCATAAAATATAAAACTGAAGCTACCATGATTTAAATGAGAAACAGGAAAATACCCAGAGAGTTATTTATCCAATTACATTCCCTTCCTGACCTACGCCTCTCACCACCACTGCTGCTACAAGCCAGTGGTTCTAAAGGTACATTTAAAAGAAGGGAGAGAATGGGAAGAAGCAAAATAATTCCAAGAAGAAATGGAAAAACACGTGTAGGTATGAAAGGCTGAGTAATTCTGCTCTGTGCTCTGTTTACTTGCTAAAAATGTCTGATCTGCTTGAGTTGAGCTGGAACTTTATGGATAAAACAGGAAGTAAAAAGCTAGAAACCACTCCCTCCCTCACCCCATTGCCCCCTCCCCTTCACTAAGGCTCTTCAAAATTCGTCTTCTGTCCATAAGGCCACTTTGTCTTAATATTGTAGTTTACCTTCCACAAGAGAATCTTCTCTTTGATAACACTGGAGAGGAAATGGGCATATTACACAGGGATCTACCATCTGGCTGAGGATTTATTTGGAGATTTAGGGCAGGTTCTGACTAGGGTTGAAAGTTTTCTCCTAAAATACATCTTACAGCAAAAAAATGGGCATTTTCTATTTGTGTGTGTGTGTGGCATGGAGGGGAGATGGGTACTGTGCAAAAGTCTTTTTAGAAGCAAGCTAGAGAAGGCTGGGAAGATAAGGGCTAAATAGCTGCCCAGGGAGCCAAACAGATCAGTAATTCATCAACAGCCAGACTAGTTGCATGTGGTACCATGTCAGAAATGCTGGTGCAGGACGGGATGAGGAATTGGAAAATTTTGCAAGTGCTGGGCAATTTTCTGTATCTAATCCACCAGGGACACATCCTAGAGGCACTGTGATGTGGTTGTTGGCTTGTCACCTCTCTAGACTTCTAGGTTTTCTCCTCTGTAAAATGAGGGGACTCATTTGGCCCTAAAAATATGAACCTCCAGTTCTCTAGATGTCCTGGGCTGATTGCTCCACAGTCTGCTCTTCAACCGGCTGCAAGGCCTCCTGCACGTACACAATGAACTCAGAGGCCTCTCCCCCTTGGGTGTAGACAGTCACTGTCTCGATTCCTTCCACGTCATCAGAAGACACGACCAAGTGGTGCTGCTCGGCCAGCTCCACTGAGGCTTGCTGTAATGTCTCCTGGATCATCACAGTATGGTTGGCACTCTGCTCCTCCTCAGTCACCTAGGGAGAAGTGGAAGGACAAGGTCATATGGGTTCTAGCTGGGTAATGAGTTAAAACAGACCTCAAAGGGGTCTGAGAATTTATTTGAGGTATAAACACGCAGAAATCACTAGGCATGTGATGTTCTGAAACAAAGAGCTGTCAGGGTCCTTGCTGACAATTTACTATCAGTCCCTTTAGCTGTGTGAAAGATATGTAAGCAGTTTATCATAGGTGTCTTTATTTTAGTAGTTCAACTATTTGTGAGAAGATCGATACCATCCTAGACAGATGCACAGACTCCCTTTCAAGGAATGATTATCTCTGGGAGTCATCAATCAACTATAATGCCTCAGACATCCTGGGCAGAAGAACAGTGTGTTTAAAACAACTGACAAAGTGCTGGGGAGACCATGTTCCCAAACATCAACCATAACCATGTGGCATGGGATGAAATGAAGGAGAGGCCTCCATCTACCATGTGCAAACCCAAAGACAGACGGTATAAACAACTCAATCCAGAGTCCAGGGTTCTTGATCACTTAGCAGTGTTTGATCCTCATTCATTCATTCATCACACATTCATTAAGCATCTATTATGTATAAAACACTAGGTCAGGTTAAAAGGGACTGTGATATTTAGATAAGGTATGATTTCTGACTTTTACGGAGCTTATAGTTAAATGAGATTAAATGGCAAAAACTAAAAAAGTGGTCTCTCCAGATAATACCAGATAATAACTACAACAATGTCTAAAACACTAAAAAAAAAAAAAAAAATTGAAGAGGAATTGGGAGTATATCCCTTGGAGAAGAGAATATATTTAAAATAAGTGAGGAGGCCAATACTTTGTCTATTTTTACTGATAAAGATGAATAAGCTTAAGCTGCAGCAGAAAGGATTTGGGTTGTTGGGAGTGAACTGAAAGAGACGTGGTAAAGTGATGGGCACAAGTTACTTAAACATGCTGGAAAGAAAGAACACAGACCACTGTTTCTGGACTTTTAAAAGAATTATTGGTATCACAGGGATCTCAAAAGATAACCTGTTCCTTTGGGCAGCATCACACAAGCTATGACAGCCAGGCAAAGAGCTACCCTCTATTTAAAAAAACAGAAAGAGCCTCCACAATTTCTTTTATTAACCCATTCTAATCTCTGAGAATATTCACAGAGAGAAAACTATCTTTTAAAAAGGACACAAGTCCTTGAAGCTGCAACATAAGTACCTTTGACCTTGTCTTTATCCTCAGTGGAGACAAAGACCAGCAGGTCAACAGCCTCCATGGAAGATTTTTTTCATATTATTGGAGACTCTAATTGAATGGACTTGCCTGTCCCAGCCTGAATGACACCCTCTCAACAAGCTCTTTCCTTACTGGTCTTATTTTTAAATCCTTTGAATAACAGGGCTGTATTGCACAGTGGAAACAGCTTTGGATTTGAAGTTACACTGAGGATAGTACTTGGATCCTGGCCATACAACATCTCTATGTGACCTCAGGTGAGTCACTTCTCCTCTTTAGGCCAGAGTTTCCTCCTCTGTGAAAAGAGAGGGTCATACTGGCTAATATTCAAAGTCTTTTTTTTTTTTTTTAATCTGGAAATTATTTTATTCTACCTTTGTATTTCTTCTTCCAGCAACAACAGTCACCATTTATACAGCACTTTAAAGTTTTCAAAGCACCTGATATATGTTCTCTTATTTAATCCTAACAACAACCCTGTGAAGGTAGGGGCCTAAGATTACTCCCATTGTACAGATGAAGAAACTGAGAGGTTAAATGGCTTGCCCAGGGCCACACAGGCGAGTAAAGTAGCATTTAAAATCAGGCCTTCCTAACTCCATGCCCAGCAGTTGAACCATCTCCCACCCTGACCTCCCACCTGCCAATCCACTCTTAGAGAAAGGTCTAAAGCTAATGTATGAAATGAAAGCTGCTTCAGGGCTAGGGATAGTTTTCCTTTTCATCCCCGTACTAGAGCAATGCCTGTTGGATTGAACAGAGAGAATCTGAATAGCACAGGATGACTAAGACTGATTAATATGAAAAGATCACTGATGATTTCTACAACTCTTCTTTGGTTTATTCATTACCAGTATCATGTTTTCGAGATTTTGTTTTGGACCTGTGCAGAAACTGCTTCCCCAAAGACAGATCAGCAGCTCACTTGTCACCCACAGCTTCAGAGGTGCTGCTTAGGGGCACTGAGGGAGTGATTCCCTTAGGATCGCTCAGCCAATAGGTCTGAGGAGTGGCTTGGATGTGGCTTTTTTCTGACACTGAAGGTGATTCCCTAACCACAACCCATTGCCTTTGTCTTCACAATATCGACATGAATAAAACTATATTCATGACTGTGCTTCAAGAGTCCTGACTTCTTTCCCAAATAAGATGGCAATTTATTGCCTTTTATTCGCTTTCTCTTTCAGAGTGGAAACAATGGAATAGACAAGAAGACCTACAGAAGACTCTTTCCAGAGCTGTGGCTTTATGAAACCATACAGAAGATGACATGAGTCAGAGGTAGGCTGATTCTCAGGTCACACAGAAAAGAGGCATCTCTGGTAGTTACCTCTACCATACGGTTGGGCTTGGGAGGAATGTGTTATCTGAATACAGACCGTCTAGCAAGAGCTGCACAGCTGCCCTGAGCAGTAGAAACCATTAATACATTTAGCCTGCCTTCTTTCTAGAGTGAACAGACAGAATGTTATTGTGTTTCTATTTCACTTGACTGGGAAAATGTACTTTGAACTGTGCCTTTAGAAGTAAGCATTGATTTATTTCCCTTTGAAAGAGAATAACTGACAGACTAGGAGGAATGGGGAAAATGAACAACAAAAGCATTTCTCCTCTTAACTATCTATGAATTTCATACTTGGGAAAATACAGTGTAATCAAATACAATTTATGCCAAGTCTTTTAGCTCTGACATTTGAAAACAAGTCTACAGTCACACAGGTAGATACACAATATGATGCTAGCTATGAGAACATATGGTAAACAATCATTCTGACCAACTTTTACATATTATGGTAATATTTGGATACACATTTCCCACCCCCATCCCCAACCCAAGAAGGACCATAGACTGTTTTCCAAGTGCTCAAAATAGGGAAATATTTAATGGCAAAAGAAGCAGTGTGGCCTAGTAGAGAGAGGGCCAGCCTTGGAGTCAGGAATATCTGACCCGAGGTAAGACCTTTAACCTTCTTGGTGTCCCCAGACGACTTTCTAAGACTTTGGGTTACAAGTCTTGCTTTAGTAAAAGGAGCTTTCCTCATTGAGAGTTTCCTTTCTCAATTAAACCACAGGTCTAGACCTCCTCCCCAAAAAAATCAGAGGTGAAAAAAATCTTAGCTGGTTAAAAACCTTAAAGTGTAACATAATTACTTGTGAACAGACTTTTATCAGATGTGTGATAATAGGCAAGTCTCTTAACCTCTCACACCCTCAGTTTCCTCATCTAGAAAATCAGTTTTACTACAATTTAAAAACATTTCTCTTCTCTTGCCTCATTAAAGGATGTGAAGGTGAGTTTGGGTTCTTGAAGGCAAAGCATGTGGACCACAGGCTCTGACCAATACAAAAGGCAGCATGACACAGGGCACAGAAGCTGTACCTGAGAGTCAGGAGACTTGGGGTCAAGTCTAGTAGATGAGAACAGAGCTAACATGCTTTATAAACCTTAAAGTACTGAAGAAGTACCAGTTACTACCCTTAAAAATTAATAATAATTATAGTTATTATTATTATTAGCATTATAATCCCTAGCTATGTGATCATGGGTCACTCACTCAACTTGTCTGAGTTTACTTATTTGTAAAATGAAGAGGTTGGATCAGATGACTTCTACGGTCCCTTCCATGTGTGCGTGTGTGTGTGTCTGTGTGTGTGTGTGTATACACAGAAAAAAAGAGAAAGAAAGAAAAAGAGAGAAAGAGAAAGTGAGAAAGAGATCTGTGATATACATATATATGTATGTGTGTGTGTGTGTGTGTGTGTGTGTGTGTTTGTGTGTTAAAAAGTCATGGAACAGCTTCTGTCTAAACTTTTCAAGCCACTTCATACACTAGTTAGGATTAATAATGGAGGTGAGTTTTACTTAATGAAATAGGCTTGCTCTTACAAAACAGAGTTAAAACACAAATTTTCATTAAATTAATACCATTAAATGCAAAACATACAAATAACAAGCAAGGGGAACTAAATAGCTTAGTTTGAGGAAGCACATTTGACCTCAGAGATATCAAAGTGTAATAGGATACATGTCTAGAACATGTTTCTGGGAGGGTACACATTTTTCCCCCCAAAAGGACTGTGTTTGCCATTCATTTTCGAAGAGGACCATGACATCAGGGAGTTCATGATATCACTTGCAATTGACTTTGATTTGAGCGAGAGAGGGTTGTGCAAGGTCACCAGCCTTACTTTCTCCTCCAGAGTCACCTGGGTCCAGTGGAGAGATATAGATCAAGATGACTGGAGATGGCCCTAGATGCAGTGGGAGACCTTGGCCTTTTTAAGCTAAGGTCTTCTCATGTGTGTTCACTTTGAGTGAGGCAACATCCATTCAGTGAATAGGCTTCTTTAAGGAGTGAGTCAAGGGATGGCCCCTTTAATCAAATCAATGGGGAAAAAAAAAAAACCTGGGAGGGGAAGACCCTCAGGGTTGCTCACCAAAAGAGAAACAGTTTCTATTTACATTCACTTTGAGCTAGGGGAGGGCCCCCCCCAAAAAAACAAAACATTAAGTGGCGCTTGGGCAGGGACCTTTTGTTGCCCAAAGCCTGAAATCCAGAGTGATGGGGTTTAAGGCTTGGTCTTAGAGAAAAAAGTCTAGCCTGGAAACCCCAAGTAAACTAGGTAGGTTTTGGCCAGCACAAATTTACCTTACATAATATATGGGTGGGGGGGGAGAATAACAATAGGTCCCCGCCCATGCACCACTCCCAAAAGGAACAGAAAAGATAAAAAGTAGATGCAATAGCATTGCATATTAAGAAGAAGACCCACATGAGAAAGCTCAGGAACTGGATTGGGATAGGCAGAAAGGTAAGCCTGGAAGAGAGATTTTGGCTAAAGATCAATGGAGGTAGAAACAGACACACTTCTGTCATCAAAGTATAATACTAAAGACCACCTGGAGAGATGGAGCAAATAGATGAGGAGTTTGGGAAACAGATTACAGGACTGACATGATGGCATGGTAGAGCAGTGATGGGGAATTTTAATTACCCAGACATCTGCTGGAGTTCAGTCTCTGCCAAAAGCAGAGATGCTAATCATGTTTTTGGCTTACTGTACTGATAATTTTACTTTTTCAACAGTGGTGTAACCAACAAGAGGAAATTCTGACCTGAATGTGATTCCAACCAAGAACGAAGAACTTTTTTTTGGAGTGGAAATAATAGGGACCTTGAAGGGAAATAAGCACTGTACCTTCAAATTTATGACAAAGAAGGAAGAAGACAGACATAGTCTGAAATACATGCTGGAAATGAGGAGATCAGACTTCTATACTAGGGTAAAGAGAAGGCAGGAAGAAAGGATAGAATGCCTACCCAGAGTGGACATGGAAATAATATTAGACATTACAAAACGTAACTTTTATTTTGCTTCTATTTTCTTGTCAAGGAGAATAACTTTTGAACTGAAAAAGCTGGAATAAAATGCCTTATAGGAAGTTGAAATTAATAAGGAAGGGGATAAAACAACATGCTTCTGTTGTTGATGAATTCTCAGCATCACATACAATAAGCCATAGGGCAGCTAGGTGATGCAATGGATAGAGCACTGGGCTTGGAGTCAAGAAGACTCATCTTCATGAGTTCAGATCTAGCCTCAGACACTTACTGACTGTGTGACCCTGGGCAAGTCACTTCACCCTGTTTGCCTCAGTTTCCTCATCTGTAAAATGAGCTGGAGAAGGAAATGGCAAACCACTCCAGTATCGTTGCCAAGAAAACCTCAAATGGGGTCATGGAGAGTCAGACACAACTGAAAAACTAGACAACAACAATAAGCCATATCCTAGCTACCAAAAGATCTGGTGAATGTGATTGCCATCTTTCAAATGTTATGGAGAATGGGAGAAGTCCCACAGGACTGAAGAAGGGAAAAATTTGCTAGATTTTCAAAAAAAAGAGGACAAACTGCAAATTATAAGGTAATAAGCCTGATTTTGATGTCTGTCAAAATTCTTGACAGTATTATAAAAAGGACATTAGGAAAGGAAAACAAAAGTATATAGCCTAGGTACAAAATGAAATATAAAGTGTACATTTATTTGTATATATGTACAATGTATGATATACATAAAATGTTGGTGTTTTTTTCCCTTTAACCTTCATTTGCAATGATATCTTTCTCCCCTTCCCTACCCAGCCGTTCACTCATTTCCTTTTTGGATAACATTAATTAATTGGTAGATAAAGGAAATTGTCTGAATATAGTTTACTTTTAGCTTTTAGAGAGATATGGACTAGGCAACAGTAGAGTTCTGTGGATTCTGAATCACTGACCATCTGGGTAGTCAGTGTAGCAGGAGGTTGCCAGTATAATGTCCCAAGATGCTGTTCCTGGCTCTGTGCTATTTAGTATTTGTATCAATGATTTAGTTAAAGACATTGCTGACATGCTTATCAAATTTACAGAAGACACAGAGCTGGGAGGTATAGTTAATACACCAGATGTTAGAGTCAGGATCCGAAAAAAACAACAATTTAATGACTCAACTGGTTAGAATATCAGACTGAATTCTTTTTTTTTTTTTTTTAAATAAACTCTGTAATGCCATCAGTGTGAGAAAAAAAAATTGTGGCGTGAAAATTTGTACTACAGATTGGTAACTCATGGTCAGCTTAGTATTAGAAAGTGATGTAAGAACTGATGTTAAATGATTTAACCATGGTCTCATGGCTAGTAAGTATTAGAGGACAGTCTTGAGGTCAGGTCTATCTGATTCCAAGGCTGGCCCTCAATCCACCATACTACACTGAAGCCATTGGGCTAAATAGAAGATAAAACTTAATAGAGAAATATGCAAAGTCTTCTAACTGGGTTTCAAAAATTCATCTTCACAAATACAAGATGAAGGAAGAAAAGCAGGGCAGGAGACAGTCTGAAAAAAGGTTAGGGGTTTTTAATGGATTACAAACTAAATATGAATCAACAGAGCAATATGGCAGTATAAAAAAAGAGCCAATAACGACAAACTAATGGAATCTAATAGCCAGAACAAGGAAGACAAATCTTGCTGCACTCTTACATGAACAGATCACAGATGAGTACTGCTAAGTTAGAGAGTATCTCGAGGAGGGTGACGAGGATGGTGAGGGGCCTTGAAGTCTTGCCATTCAAGGACCAGCTGAAGGTACTAAGGATATTTAACTTGGAATAGGGAAGCCTTAAGGAGGACATGCTCACCACCTGCAAGTAAATCAAAGGGGTATTACAGGGAAGGGAGATTAGCCTGGGTTTGGCTGAGCTAGAAACAATGAATAGTAATTGCAAAAAAAGGCTGATTGAACTTGAAAGAAAAAAAAAACTTCTTAACAATTACATTTATCCAGAAATAGAAAGTGACTACTTCACTTTCAGGCAGTGTATCACAGTGCATAGAGTGCTGGCCTTATGGTTAAGAAGACTTTGGAATCCATGTTATTTGAATGTGAGTAAAGCAATTGACCTCAGTTTTATCATCTGGAAAAAAAAAAAGGATACTAATAGTTGCAGTGTCTACCTCCGAGGGTGGTTGTGAGGCTCAAATGAGATAATACACGTAAATACTTTGTAAACTTTCAAGATCTATATAAATACTAGTCACTACATTTACTACTAGCAACCACCATCAGCAACATCACCATTACCATTCTGAGAAGTAACAGGGCTCCCTTCACTAGAGGTCTTCAAGCAAACACTGGAGGGCCACTTATAGGACAGATTGTAAATAGGTTTCTTGTTAGGGTGAGGATGGAACCAGATGGCCAAGAAGGTCTGGTCCAACTTGGACTTTTTGAATTAGAGTCATTCAAAAAGGAACTGGTTACTTCCAGACATAAGAAAGTTTCTTCTATCTGGCAGATCTCTGCCTCTGTGTAAGAAGCTCTGCCATATTCCCTCCAAGCAAGAAAGTCTAGCCCTGGCCAAGACTGTACTTGCTGCCTGAGGATCAGTCTAGGTAAGTACAGGGCATCCTATCATAAATAGCTACTATGACACAAATTCTAGGGCCATGGAAACTCACGAAAGAAAGAATAATAAAAAATAGTCCCAGGTCCTAGGTGGCACCCTCCCAATTCTGCAGGAAGAGTGGCAAAGTGGTGGAAAGGCAAAAAGGTATGATGATTAAAAGTTTTTTTCATCTTCCACAAAGATTAATTTAATTGCTGGTAATATAATGAAATTCTTGTCCAAAGATCAAAAAGTTGACATGCTATTGGTGTAACTGATCATATCAGTGCTAACAGTCTTGTTTACAATTTAGAGTAGGAAATTAAAGGAAATTACTGCTACTAATAATAACAATGATAACATTTATATAGTGCTTTATGGTACTGTAGGCATACCCCCACTTGATAAAAATATTAAGGCTCAGAGAGTTAAATGACTTGTTCAGAGTCACACAGTTTGTAAATATTAGAGGTGCTAAATGGAAAGTTGGATCATAAATTTTACTTGGAATAACAAATACAGTAGTTGGTGGAACTGGTTTCATCTTCTGCCCAAAGGAAAAAAGAACTATTAATTTATTTATAAGACACTTGGCAATATTTATGATAAGCATAAGCAAAAAGCCACTATCAAGATAACCATAGCTGTACCATAGATGTACCAGCATCTGTTGTAGACATCTGAGAATCAGAAAAAAAAAATCTATTAAAATTATATAAATTCCTACAAGCTAAGTATTCCTATATCTTGATGCTCAATGACTTTAATATAAAGGTGCACCTATGGGACAATGGCAAAACTGTGTTAGAAAATATGATTTAGAATTAAGAATGAAAGCAAAGGTTTGTAGACTACTGAAAAGCCATACATCTGGAAATTGCAAAAACTTTCTTCAGTTGAAAAGGGTAGAACCAAGTAGTCAAACTTGAGGTCTGTGGGCAGCACAATTCCCAAGGACAGCCTGAACCAAATTAAATTGTAGTTGGGAAATGTTTTTAAAAAATGAATAAAAATACAATAGATAATTTTTACTTTTGCCTTTCTAAGTCAATACATAGCACACAGTGATCCATTTCTATTTGCGTTTGACACCTCTGGTGCAGGACACAGCAGCTGTCTATGAGCAGTAAGACTATCAATTTATAGCAACAAAGACTTAAGTCAATACCAAATTAGAAGACGGGATAAAGATACGAAGAAATTATGCCATGCAATGACAACAGCTCCAATCTGACCTATTCAAATAAATTCCTAGAAAATAAATGAAGGAAAACACATCAACATAGATAATCACCTTTTATTTCAGTATAAAGTAGTTGCTACAATAAGCTAGCCAAAAGGACCTCAAAAATTCCTTACATGTGATGTGCTTGCCAAGTGACTACCATATGCCGAGCAATAGGAAAAATGAAACAGTCCCTGCTCTCAAGGAGATCACTATCTAATTGGAGAAGACAGTCCATATAAAAGTTTGGCTGTAAGGTAGATGAAAAGATCCACAATTCCTAAGGATGCAGTAGCAGGTCAGAGGATAGTGCTGAGACAGAGGTCTAGAGAACATAAGGGCAGATGGCCGGGCTCAGAGGACTACTGGATGCAGTGGTAAATAAGGCCTGATTGTCCTCCATCCCTATGGAAGGTTGGTTTCTAATTGGTGACTTGCCAGCTCATCCCTCCCCATTTTCCTTCCCCTCCCCACCAAATTTGATTTGGCAGAGCAAAACGCAGCTCGATATGCTCTCCTCCAACAACGTAAGACCTGTGCACACGTAAAGGTAAAAGAAATGATTTTTTGACAAATGCAACAAAAGACCTAACTTTGATGATCCCCTGAATATCGATATCAAATGCAGTATGCTTGTCACAAGTATTTGCCACCATTATGGAGAATGTCTAGCATGGAGGCCAAATGGAAGAGAGATTACTTGCTGAGGTCCTCCCGATATTGCTGTTGGCAGATGACATTGTGCTAACTGCATCAGATTGGAGGATACTATAGCATTTCCCTAACAAGAACTATAACCATTTAAAATAATCTCGACTAGCCAACTACACAGGAAAAACCAAACAAATAAAGTTATATTGGACAGATACTACATGTGGACAATGATCTGGGTCTAGAAATGAAAAGGTACAAGATAGTATAATGAGTTAAATTAGGAAAATCATGTAGAATTTGCAATAATCACAAGATGCTCTATGAAACAGTAAAAAAAAAAAACCTATCTTTTTAACACCAACATTTTCCCCATTACGCTATAAGATTCTAATACCCATATTACTTGTAATGTGATAACCTGAAGCCTATTTATACCAACCACACATTTTTTCCATTCATTTTCCCCTGGATTATTTGTAATCTTAATTCTTTTGAGATCTTAATTTCATTATTTGAAGCAAAATAGTATCACTGGACAAATGCTGGTTTTACATTTTGTAGCCCAGAGTAGTTGGGAGGTCATTAAAAACATTATCTAATTTCCTACATGTGGTCCAGGTTAATCTCTTTCTTCTGTGCAGTTCTGGACCCAGTCCATTTGCACTGTTTTTTCAATATACAATATTGATGGATTAACTCAGTTGGCTACCTATCTGGCTGCTTGTCATAAAATAGGTGACATGATTTTTAACCACTTTGAATTTCCTATGTGATTAGTTTGACCGCTTTCATTTCTACTATTTTACAATTCTCTGAGGTTTCACAGAGTTCGAGACCCTGACAAAATTAGAACAGTTTCATCTGTAAATGGGAAAATGCAATGGCCCTCACCATCAGCAAAAAAAAAAAAAA
Organism: Vombatus ursinus; assembly: GCF_900497805.2. Lineage (NCBI taxonomy): Eukaryota > Metazoa > Chordata > Mammalia > Diprotodontia > Vombatidae > Vombatus > Vombatus ursinus. Next base: position 1,379,216 of record NW_020953958.1, read on the forward strand.
ATCCTTATTCTATACATACATCTTACACAGGGCATCTTACACAGTACTAGCAAATACTTTTTGGCAAAATATCTCCCTAACTAACATGTAGCTTAATGTCAATCACGACAATCATGATCATTGAACAGTTATCTGTAGTCATATCTGCCATAGAGTCTTGAATACCTCTATGATTTGATAACTACCCTGTCAAGAGACTGCCTTCAAAGCTACATTTTATTCTACTGAGTCAAATGCTTTCTTGACATAAATAAATACAAAGGGATGTTATATTCTCTACACATCACAGTTTGTTGTACAGAGGTAGAGACTACTGTTGTAAACTGGCTATATATTTGAATTTCACAAATTCAAGCATTATCTGATTTATTAAAATATTTTTCATTACATCTTTTCTTCAGAAGCATAGTTTATTACATATAGCAAAACGCATATGTATAGATAAAGGAGAAGTGACTAAAAATAAAGACAAATTCGCAGATCAGTAAGACTGAAAATTATTCAACCCACCAGTCCACAACAGCCTGCTTAAGTCATTCTTGTTTTCTTCCTCACTTGACTAGTCATGAACAGGTTGGGTATTACACTCCATATTATACTCCACAGTAGGAATTATTTAGTTTTTATAGAATAATTAACCTCCAAGACACAGGCCTCTTTACCCCCCCAAACTGTACCTAATACTTCTCACAGCAAGGATAACAGCAGAAAACCATAATCAATGGATTTCAAAAATTACCACCTAAATCATGCATTGGGAAATCCATATTACCCCCAACCCTCCATTTAATACATGTCTGTTTAAAATAGTAAAGTAAGGATTTATCGGGCACAGTACAGCGGCATTACTGGGTATGTTATCTCCATTCTGCACTTAATTCCTTAGGCCAGGCCCTCAAAGCACTCTGCTTATATCACCAACTCTCTCACTGCCAACTCAACCAAATCACAACTATATAGCTACCTATCTTATAACAACTGAGTCTGTAGCTCCCCAATGCGAAGACTTCCCTTCTTTTACTAAGCTGAAACAATAACTTCTCCACTTTCAGGATCTTCCCCTTCCTCCTCATTCTGACAGCTATCCCTTTAGTTGCTGTATCCTTATATGTAAATGTTTAGCTTGGGAAATAGAAGACTCAGAGGAGTCATGGTCACTGACTTCAAACATCTGAAAGGCAGCCATGCATAAGAAGGTTTAGTCATCTTCAACCAATAGGTAGAAGCTGCAGGAAGGCAAAGTTATGCTCAATATAAAGAAGATTTCTTAATGATTCCATTAGGAATTAATGGTTATGAGAACTATCCCCCAGTGGAATGACCTGTAGAGATATCTCTGTCACTGAAAAATCTTCAGGTGGAGGCTAGATAACTGCTGGCATGAAAACCAGTAGAATGTAAGTTCCTTTGGATCAAGAACCATGCCATTTTTTTTAAGACTTTGTAATCCCATTCCTATATACAGTTTTTAAATAGATGGTAGGCACTTGACAAATATTTATTGAAATAAAATTAAATGTCACAGAGTGTATTCATCCACTGTATCAAGGTGAGATTGGATGACGATGAAGATGATGACAATGATAACAATAATAACAATAACTAGCATTTATATGGTGCCTACTATGTTTCAGATGCTGAAATTTGTAAGTGCTTTACAAATATTATCTTATTTGATCCTCACAACAGGAAGCAGGTGCTATTATTATTATCCCCTTTTTACAGCTGAGGAAACTGAAGCAAACAGAGGTTATATAGCTTTTAGGTCTGAGGTCAGATTTCAACTAAAGTCTTCCTGACTCCAGGCTCAGTGCTCTTTTCACAGATATCCATGATAGCTGAAGGACCTTCTAACTCTAAGATTCTATCATTCCAGTTCAAACTTTGGTTATCTCCTCCCTAGAAGACTACAACCTCCTAGTTTCTGGGCTCTTCAGTTTGTCAATACCATGCTCTTTCTCAATGTACCAGGTACTGGGAAAACCAATATACATAAAGCCTGCACCCTACTTTCCAGTACTTTGAATCTGAGGGAATGACAAATAAACAAATAGCTGTGATGTGAGTGAGACAAATGCAAAGGAGGGGGCCAGGAAAATGACTATGTGCAATTTGAGATCATAATCATCCAACCTGGGAAATCAGAGGTGTAGCACTTAGAGATCTGACTTTGAAAACAACAACAACAACAAAACAGGTTCAAGTCCCATCTCTGACACCTTCTGGGGGTGTGACGCCGGGCAAGCCCCTTCACCTCTTGGTGGTCTCAGCAAATTTCTAAGACTACAAATTTCGGATAAAGTGCCAATTTGTATTGGTAGAATGAGTTTCCTCTTTCAGGAATTCCTTATACAACTGAAATCCCTGGTCCAGTCCCTATACATCTCCCTTTACTAGACACAAGGCCCTGAATTCCACAGGCCATTAATGCTTATTGGTTCAAACTGAATGATGTAAAATAGGCCATGAGAAGGCCATAATCAAGGTAGAAAGTGCTATGTGAAATCTGAGGAAGGAAAGCTTATTTCTGGATGGGGGATCAGGGAAGGCTTAATGGAAAAGGTGGCATTTGAGCTGAGCCTTCAAGGATGGGCAGGATTTTAATAGCCTTCAAATGTCCTCTGAAATCCAATTCACTTACGTACATTTCTCTTAGTTTTATAAAATATGTCAGCCGCAGTCCCTCTTTGGGCTGTCAAATGCCAAGGAGACACATCCAAGGACACTATAACATAGCAAACAAATACTAATTGGGGTAGAAAGTGTTTTATCTCACAGTTAAATCCCCCAGAGTTAGCTATGATGAGAAGGGAGATTGCTCTTCCAGCATGAGCTATTTAAAAAGCTCTTGTAGAAGATGTAATAAACAGCATGCACTTATACAGCACCTTTCACCTAAGGCTTTCAAAATATTTTTCAAATAACTTCTCAGTCTACGAGCTTCACACAGGCTCCTATCGGCAGGGCATAGGCCAGTGAAGGATGCCACATTCTTTACAAGCTGAATTACTAAATGCAGGTCTAGGCTGTTGCTGTTGATGATCAGGCATCTGGGTTTCCTTGCATTAGTCAAGTGACGTCAAACTCTGCACACTCACTGAACTAAGCCTTCAGCATATACATACAAACAAAGGTGAAGAAAGAAAGATAAATAAACCTATGCTGGCAGTGAAATAAAATGAAACTCGAATGACATTTATTGGAATGACATTAGTCTAATGCCGATCCAATTCTATACACTGAAATAAAAATGGTTACTGAAGAAACCTCGATTTACCTCCTGCTTCCCCCTTCCTCCCTGTGTTTATTACCTTTGTCAGGCACTGGGAAGATGATTAACACCTTCCCTTTCCCAGAATCTAGTTTGCAGCATCTTTTTAAGAGAGTGACAATCCCTTATGAGAGGAAGGGAGGGGGAGAAAAGACCCCACTGTTTTTTCTTCGGGCATTCACATTTCAAGTGAATGTTTAAATGACTTTAACTTGTTTCCTATTTATTAAAATGTGTCTTGGGGCACAGTGCCTGCCTAAATTTAATTTACATCCCTGAAATTGAGGACACAGCAGGGCGGCTAGTAAAGGAAGGAAAGGAGATGGCAGAGTTTGTTCTTTTGTTGGTCTTTTTCTCTTATTCTCAGGCTCTGCATACAGGACCTTCTGGTGTGCATCCATGGAGATGAGTGGAGTCAAGCCAGCTTTAATGTTTTGGACCTCAGAAAGAAGACCTTAGATTGCAACCAGGGAAGAGCATCATCCTTTTTTTTTTTCATCATTATCATCATTAACATCACTACAACAGTGTATTGGAAAGGGAAGTGGATTTGTACTCAGAAACTAGAAAGTCTGCATCCTGGCTTCGCAGCCGACTGTATGACCCTGGTCCAGTCTCTTCCTGGGCTCCAGTTTCTTCCTCTATAAAAAGAGACTCTTGAGGTTGAAGCAGCACTAGAGCTCAACCTGTTCCCAAACAGGACCCTCCTCTATGACATGCCACATACTCAACAGGTGATCCTGCCACCTTCATATGAAGACCTCTGGAGAAGAGAAACTTAAGTGAAGACCTCCGCTTCTTGAGGAAACCCATTTCAAATCTGGACCGCTTTAACTGTTCAGAAGTTTGTCCTTACATACAACTCAAGTTTGCCTCTTTGTAACTTCTGCTCCCTGACTACTCCTAGCTCTGCCTTCTGGGGCCAAGCACAAAACATTTAATTATCTTTTGTAGAGATCCCTTCAAATCCTAAATCCTGTAATTGGCAATAACAGCAAGCATTTGGTGAATGTCTTGGTAGAGTGCCTAGCACATAGAAGGCATTTATTAGATGCTTACTTGGTTGACTGGTTACAGACCACTATGCTAGGCATGAGGAATACAAACAAGCCTAGCCATCCATGCCCTCAAATGTCCTTTAATCCCAATGCCTGCCACCTGCTTATCTAGTACAATAGCTGGGACTGCTTCCTCCAATCTCCCCCATCCAGTCCATCATTCCAATTGTAGCCTGAGCAATCTTCCTCATGTATGTATTTGGTCAAATAAAAAATCACAGAATCTGAGAAACAGAAAAGCACTACAGGGCATTTGATCCAACTTGTATGTGAACAAGAATCCCTTCTATAACATTCAGAAGTAGTCAGTGAGGTTCTATTTGAATACCTACAATGAGGGGGAAACTCACAACTTCTTAGGATAGCTCATTATCCTTTTAGATAATTAGTAGAAAGCTTTTCCTTACACTGATCCTAGGTCTGCCTCTTTGTAATTTCTTTTCCTTCCTTTCTTCCTTCCATCCTTCTCTCCTTCCTTCCTTCCTTCCTTCCCTCCCTCCTTCCTTCCTTCCTTTCTAGATTGGTTCTCCCCAGATTGCCCAGGCTGGAAATGCAGGACCTACTCACAGGCCTCCTCTAATTACTGAATCATACAGGAACTGTGATCTGATCCCTTTCCAACCTGAGTCAACTCACCTGTCCTTAGATTACTTAAACACCAGAGGCTCACCATACTGATGCCAGACTTAGTATAGACACCTATTGAAGCTCAGAATTCTCACATTCTAGAGATCCACCAGGCTCAGTCTCTCTGGTGGTAAGGATTGCAGGTATGTCCCACCACTACCAGCCCCTGTAATTTCCATCTATTAGGCCTAGTCTGCCCTTTCAGACCAAGCAGAACATGTCCAATCTTTCTTCCATTGTGACAGACAGTCCTTCAAATGCATGAAGGCTAATATGTTTCCTATTAAGTCTTTTCTTCTCCAAATAAAGTATCTCCAGTTCCTGTGACTGATCCTCTATTAAACGTTATCCCATTCTATTATTTTGATTTCAATTTTCTGGATATGCTCCAGTTTGTCTATGCATTTCCTAAGATAAGATAGTTTCCTATTTAAAGGTCTCCATTGGTTTCTTCATGCCTACATCCTGGCATTCAAGGTCATCTATAATCCCTCCTCAAACCTATATCATAGTAACCCACTGCCACCACCACCACCACATAATTAACTCCTACCTAAAGAGTATGTGTCCTTTTTTTTTCTTGCCTCCATATTTTTGCTAATTTTGTTCTCATACCTACCCTCCACACTCTGCCTCACAAACATGCCAGTTGAATAGCTATCCATTTTTAAAATTCTAACTCAAATGTTGCTTCCTTCCTGAAGTCTTTCTGGGTCCTTCTAAACAACAAAGGTTTTGTTGCTGTTTTAGATCTCATAAAGCACTTTGCTTTGTACCTCTCTAATTCAATTATCAGAGGCAGTAAGGTATAGCAGACAAAATGGTGGACTTTCAGTTTAAATTCTACCTCTGACACTTACATGCTCAAAGAACATAGCCAAGTCACGCCAGGATAATGGCCACTGCAGAAGGACTGATTTGCTGGGTGCAGCTGGGGACTGGGAATCAGGTGTTTGTGAGCTTATTTTGGCATGCTAATAGAGTGCTTTGCTGTAGAGGCTGATGGCTGCCTGGATGTATCATCTCCACTGACACCACACCATCTGTGTCACAAGCACCATCGTAGAACACTGAGGGGGAAAATTCCATTGCAGCACAACTGCCTTTCCCAGTTCTCCTCCCTCCAATTTACCTCATCATCATTATCATAGATTCATCCAGAAACTGGAAAAAAAATAGGCTCACCAGTTAACATATGATTAGCTAAGGGACTATATAGTAATTTAATCTCTTAGAGATTAACATCCAAACTTAAATACAACAATCAGTGGGTCACAATGCTTTACTCTGTGAAAATGGTCTGGGTCAGGTATCTAACTACCAGAAGTACAGAATGGGGGTATTTAATCCAGTTCTAAACACCCATACCTGCATGAATTACTCATTCAAGTAAAAAAAATTATGTAAGTATGTACTCCCTTGATATCTCATCCTAGCATGAAAGTTATTCTGAGTTCTGCAAGGGGAGGTCAGCAGAGAACAAGTTCCGGGAGGTTCTACCAAGTTGGAAAGTCTGAAGGTATGCTCCAGAAGCTTAATTTATCAGCCATTTAAGCACCAGCTTAGCTAAATATGGAAAAGTCCAGTTACCACACCTGCTACTAGATGATACATTCCTTTGGCCATGTTGATCCATGAAACAGATTTGCAAAAACAGAAATCAAGTAAGACTGATAGGTCCCTTTAGTCTGTTTCTTTTACTTCCAGTTCTGGAATGTTTCCCATATTTGAAATTATTTTGTTCTCTCTATCTATTACACCCTCTCCTGCCCATTTTTTCAAAGCACACCTTGGATCTGTTCTCTTTCATGAAGTCTTCTGTAATCAAGTAGAAACATGAAGCATATACCCACTTTAAACTGTTTATTCCTTGGACCTCGAGCGCCACTTATTAGCTCTGTGATAGGAGGTGACCTCTCTGAACCTGTTTTCTTATGTTATTGGCACTAAAGTTGATTGAAGAAGCAGAAGGAGTGTCCTGAGGAAGGCAACCACCACGGTGAAGGGCCTTCAGTCCATGTCCCATGAGTACTAGTTAAAGGAATGGAGACTATTTAGCCTGGAGAAGAGAAAACTCAGGGGGAATATGATTGTTTTGTAAGTATTTGGAAGACTGTCAGGGTCGGGAAGAGGGCTGAGGGGGACAGAGATTAGATTTGTTCTTTTTGACACCGGAGGACAGAGATGGCAACAACAGGTTGAAAGTGTTGAAGCAAATCTAGGCTTAATATCAGAGAAAAAGCAAACAAAAAAGACTTCCTAATAATTAGAGCTTCCCCAAAGCAGAACAGCCTAGAGAGGTTGTATTTTTAATTACGGGTAAAAATGGATTTTTTTTTTGGTCCTTCAAGCCTGTGATTTCACAGATGTTCGGAATTCTTGATAATGAAACTCCTCCCAATGGAGGTCAAACCAAGTCAATCAATCCACAAATATTTATTAAGTGCTTCCTATATATACCAGGTACTTCGCTAATAATGAAAATGCAAATAAAAAGTAAACAGTCCTTGGATTCAAGGAACACTCATTCTAACAGGTGAAAACATCAGAACATACTTGATAAAAACAGAACAGGCTACCTTAGAGGGGACAGCACTAGCAGCTGGAAGGTACCCAGGAAAGGCCTCCTCAAGGACGGAGAGTCTGAACTAAGTCTTCAAGGAAGCCATGGAGTCTAAGAATTGGGGTTGGTGGGGAGAGTATTTCGGGCATAGGTAAATGGTTGAAAAGGAGTTCAAAGGTATTGTGTTAGAGAACCAGCAGAAGGGAGAGTATCACTGGACCACAGAGTCGCAGAAGAGGAGAGGGATGTGTTAAAAGATTAGAAAGACAGGAAGGGTCCATGGAGTGAAGAGCTTTACATGCTGAGCTGGGCAGTTTATATTTGATCCTAAAGGAAATAGGAAGCCACTGGGCTGGAGTTACCAGTAGAATGATACGGTCAGACCTGTGTTTTAGAAAACTACTGTGGTTGCTGAGTAGTGAATGGAGTGGAAGGGGGAGAGACTTGAAATAGGTTGACCAATCAGAAGGCTGTTGCAATAGTCCAGACAAGAGGTGATGGAAGCCTGAACCAGGCTGAATGGTGGCTGTCTGAGTGGAGAGCAGACAAAGGATGTGGGGGAAATATAGTCATTTGGCACCTTGCAATCCTGGAGAGTGGCCTGAGGCACTGAAAAGTCAAGTAACATTCCCAGGGATACAGAGTCAGCATATGCCTTAGGCAAGACTTGAACTAAGGACTTCCTGACTCTAAGGCTAGCTCTCTAACACTGAAGAAATGGCAAAGGAGGTAGGCTTTTCATATGGTGAGAATGAAGAATAACTGATAGATAGCTCAAACATTCCAGTAGGACCACTCCCAAATGGAAAAAGACCTAGACAAAGTTCTCCAGCATGTTGGATGGATCTTTGGAGAAACAACATGAAAGACCATGGACCAGAACTGTACAGGATAAGAAGACATGGATAGATGGTGACCTGCATCGTTGAGAACAGGAACTGTCTTTTGCCTTTCTTTGTATTCCCAGAGTTTAGCCTAGTGGCTGGTACATAGCAGGTGCTTAATAAATTCTTGCTAACCTGACTTACTGATCTACAGGATTATTAGAATAACTCATACAAAGTGGCAGTGAGTCTCAAATGAGACAATGTATGTGAAGCATTCTGCAAAACTCAAAGTGCTGTGTAAGTACCTGGTGTTGTTGCTGTTATTCTCATTATTTTGATAGCCAAAATATCTTCCTAATTAATGCCCAGATTTTCTATACACTGGATTTTTTTTTTCAGGCAATTGGGGTTAAGTGACTTGCCCAGGGTCACACAGCTAGGAAGTGTCAAGCATTTGGTCTGAGGCCGGATTTGAACTCAGGTCCTCCTGACTCCAGGGCTGGTGGTCTATCCACTGCATCACCCAGCGGCCCCTACACTGGATTTTCCTAAAGTATAACTCTCTCTGCCCCTCCTCAGGGAGGAGTGTGTATGGAAGGGGTCAGGTAGCTCACTGCTGATGAAGAAGGGCAAAGTTCTTGGAGAGGCTGGTCGAGCTACTGCATTTCCACACACAGAGCCAGGGGACACTTCTCAGGTGACTGGATATTTCTGCAATATACGGTAGAGTGAGGGAAATTGGTCAATATATTTCATAGACACCACCGTCAGTGTCATCATTGAGAACAAAAGCAAGAAAACTGACTGATATCTCACTGCGGTATTTCACTGCTGGCAAAATACTGCCCACAGTCCATTCAGAAAGGTTGTTTTCTCTTTTTCTCCCCCCGCTACTTCTCTCTCTCTCTCCCTCCCTACCTACCTTCCTATATACATAGGACATAGATGTATACGTGTATGCACCTATGTGTATATCTATACATACCTTATTTGTATACATATACATGCATATACACAAACCCTCTCGCTGTGAACCTACGATTGTACAAGAAGTACCTTGTGAAATATTGGAGACCTCTATGCTAAATTTGGATACCTTACAAATATATAAAAGATCCAAACAAAACCATGAGACCATGAATGGTCTTTGGACATGCATGTGCACATCTGCTTACTCCTACACACAGACCAGGCACTGAGCTCCTTGAATGCCATTATGAAGTTCTCAATTACACAGTCCTAGGAGATTTACAGCATCTTCCTCCCAGCCACCTTGGGAGGTACACAGTACAAGTAGCATGAGGCTCCATTTTACAGCCAAGGAAACAAGTGGAGAAGGTAAGCAAAGTGATTTGTTCAGTGCCACACAGCCACTGAGCATCAGCACTGGGACCCAAACCAAGCGGGTACAGTCTATGACCCAAAGGCTTCCTTTTCTTTTTTTTTCCACCACTTAATAGTATTTTATTTTTTCCAATTTCATGTAAATATAGTTTTCAACATTCACTTTTATAAGATTTTGAATTCCAAATTTTCCTCCTCCCTTACCTCCCTCCTCCCCAAGACGGCATGCAATCTGATATAGGCTATACATATTTCCACATTAGACATGTTGTGAAAGAAGAATCAAAACAAAAGGGAAAACCTTAAGAAAGAAAAAAAGAGAGACAGAAAATAGTATGCCCGAATGCTTTCTTTTCAATAGCTATAAAGATCCACTCCTACATACAAATCTCACAAACTCCTGTTTCCGCACACAGGAACACATCATTTATCACAGATGCAAGTATAAAGGTATAGCTATCTGATTACATTACGTAACTTGTGGACACATACAAACACAAACACTCTATAAAGCCATATCAATCTACTTAAAGGGAAAAAAGAAGAAAAAAACTACTCCTTTGTAGAGCTAGATGCACATAGGCATACATAAGCACATCTACATACCCCCAATGCCACATAAAAAAGTATGTTTATATATGTGCAAATAAAAACAAAGCAAAACACTTACCCTTTCAATGCTCTGGAAAATTCTCTAAGACTATATGTTGCAAAGAAGGTACTGACCCAAATTAGTAGAGAAGGTTTCTCCATATGGGAGTTACCAAAACCAATATCCTAGGTTCAGGTCTTATCCTCATTCTAAAAGCAAGTGCTTTCTAATAGTCAGTTATCCACAAAAGAATGAACAGTTTCTCCTAGAGAGATCCCATCACTGGAGGTGTTAAAGCTGAGGATGGTTGGACATGAAGGAGATTTCTCTTCCACTGGGCAGGAAGTTGGATTAGATAATCTCAAAGGAACCTTTCAACTCCAGGATTATATTATTTTTGAAGATATGAAACAGTTCTCAGATGGCACCAAACCACTGTCTTTAAAAAAAGAAAACAAGTACAGCTAGGTGGCACAGTGGATAGAGAGTCAGGAGGACCGGCTTTGGAGTCAGGAGGACCTGAGTTCAAATCTGGTCTCTGACCAGACACTTAACACTTACTAGCTGTGTGACCCTGGGCAAGTCACTTAACCCCAATTGCCTCGCAAAAAAAAAAAAGAAAAGAAAAGAAAAGAAATATCAGATTGCATAGGAAAAAAGCTGGACTTATTAGGCTCCGAGGGAGGTGCCTTATTTTTTCTGTCAATTAGGGTACTATTTAATGATTAACATAAATTATAACTTGTAAAGGCTCAATATGGCTAAATTACAACTTTTTAATGTTTAATATAATTTAAGCTATACTCAATGAGGACCTCATTGAGTCAATGGCCCATTAATTAACATTTGAAAAAGGATGAGGGGATAAGCATATATGAATAAGAAAACACTTGTAATGTGGCATTTCTGACTCTATGAGGTGAGTTGTATAAATTGAAAATTACAGTACATGGTAAGTAGCATTCTAAATTTATAGAAAGAAAAAAATTTATGAATGAACATAAATGACTAAAGAGTTATGAACCCATCATTACAAGAATATATATGTGCATATAGAAGAAAAAACTAAATATTTTGCACAACAAACTTGTCTCAACATCAAAAGATATTCATAGGCAGGAAGAAGCCATTCCATATATAAAATGAGATTTAGTGTTCTTTAAAAAGGGAAGAATGTATGAGGAACAAGGAAGGCACTGACTCATCCAAGTCTCAGGTTAGAAATGTTTCATAGAGGAAGACAGCATTATGTTTTTCTAACACCATTATTTTTCTCTTGGTTGTAAGCAGACAACAGATACTTTTTCTGCCCTAAGAAAAACACCCTTGAGTAGTACCAGTCAAAAATTTTACACGTTGCCTGCTAAAATTATTAGATTACTACTAACACCCCTAGGTGAGTCTCCTTTGCTAAGTGACCAGTACCAACTCTGGAAATGGAAACTAGAAGATAAATTAATATAGAACTGGCCAATAACGTGGGAATATTAAGGTTCAAAAGACCTTCTGTTTCTAGACAAGACTATCATTTAAACTACTTCAGAAAAAAAAGTGAGCATCTATAGAAAAGTACCTCCCCAAGAAGTAAGAGCGTCGGCTGGTTCCAATTTGACCTGGCATTTTTATCCTTCTGTGTTCACTGTCTTGGTCTTCACTTGTTGGTACTCTAGAGCTGCCACTTGTTCTTATGTATGCCAGCTTCAATGACACCATCCTTAGCTCCTTTAGAGAAGCTATGGTAGTGATGGTTGTTTTTAACCAAAAAGCATAAGTTCAGAGACCCTGAGTTGTAAGAGACAAAGGAGGTCACCCAGTCCAACTCAAACCTGAACAAAAATGACTACAGAAACATCCTATCTAGTTGTGTTCATCTTATCCCTTGTCTGCTTCTTAGATCTCAGCTCCATCCCCATCTTACCCCGTCACCCTGTGACTAAAACTGCGTATTCCCATGATCACTTAATTGCTCAATCTAATGGCTTTTACTCAGTCCCCAATCTTTTTGACCTCTCTGCAACAGCTGATGTGATAACTTTCACTGACAAGTGTCTCAGTACCACATGGGCTGGTTCTTTCAGTGCCTGAGTACATTGTCCATCTGGGTCTGGGGACTGGAATTCATCAAGAGAGTAATGAGGTGCTCTCTTACTAGCTCTTTACTGATTTTGGCAGTCAACTCCTTATTGGCCATTTTGGTTCTATGTTACTAGTTCAAAGATCATTCTTCTTGACACAGAAGACAGTAGCAAAGTAGGAACTCTGCTTTCTCACATTAAGGATCAATGCTCCATCTACCCCACTGTGGTCTTATACCATCTTTGTTCCTCCTCTTTAACCCTCACATTACTTAAAAGCTTTACAAAGGAAGTTTCCCGTATGTACCACTCCTTGTGCTAACAAATGGCACATTTATTTAAGTGCCTATATTGTGCTATGTGCCAGAGATACAAAGATCAAAAATTAAATGGTCACTCTCCTCAAGGAACTTGCATTTCACTTGGTAAAAGCATATAATGTTTACTAGTTATTTTAAAGAAAACTATCTATTGCATAGAGAAAGGCAGATGCAAGAAACATTGTCTCATGTTGAGTCAGAATGAACTCTCCATACCCTGACCTATATTACATACCATGAACTATCCTTGTCTCACAAAGAGGAGTTCCTCTAAACTACACTAGTGGAGAGAAGACCAACAAAATCATCTGATCTGATCAGACAAATGAATCAAGACCTGGCTGAACAAGCAAACAGTAATAAACTCAGGAGAATTAAAAACTCAAACAGAGCGGAATTCTGTAAATAGCACAGATGGTATTGCAGATCTGCAAAGCTCAAAGTAGGAAAATCACAGCTTAGGGAAAGGAAAAGAAAACAGAAGCAAATTTCAAGAAACTAAGTCATAGAACATTTGCACTGAACCTTAAGAGTCCCAGGTCAATACTCCTTCTTTAGTTTTCCAAACACAAATGTTATATGTATTGAGGCACAGGGCAGTTTGGAGGAGAATTAGCATTTTACTTTATATACCTGTATACATATGTATACATATACACATGTAAATTTGTATATATGTATGTGTCTATGCATATAACATACATGCTCCTCATGTTTTTATCCTTGTGACATGGTACAATGCAAAGAGCTCTGTACAGAGTGGGATTCAGTATATCTGAGTTCACATCACTAACTAGCTGACATAACACTAACTAGTTGAGTTATCCTAAGCAAGTCATATCTCAGGCTCTAGCTTCCTTATCCGTAAAATGAAGCAGTTGGACCAGATGATCTTTAATGTGCTTCCCAACTCAAAAAGCCTATGATGTGAGGCATGTGGTGGGGCTTTATTTGTACTTTGAAAGTTTTAATGCCACTGAATAGGAAGGTTCCATAAGTAAAGCACTGAGCAAGCAGGTTCCAGTCTGGGGCATAAGCCATCAGAAAAAACAAAAACAAAAACAAAAAAACAAACAAACCCAGAAATAGAAATAGCTCAAAGAAGTTTTGTCAAAAAAAAAAAAAAATGAATGACTAAGCAAGGACTAAGTAAGGCCATAAAAAGGACGAGAGTGGGAATTAAGTGACAGGAGAAGGTAATATATCGCCAAGACCCTGAATGAATTTTTTGTCTCACTCTCCACAAGCTGAAGGTCACTGCTCAGAGACAATGGAATAAATTTTCCAAGAGGAAAGTGAAATATGAAAATGTTTTAAGAGGATCCCAGTATGAACAATTAGGAATTTGATATAATTAGAGATGACCAAGGATTGGGATCAAATGAATTATATTACAAAGTTCTTCTGAAAAGAGCCAAAAAAGAAAGTATAGCATAGCGAGGACTGAAGGAAGGAAAGAGCAAAGGGGGAAAAAAAAAGAAACTGAAGGGACAGTAGAGATCATTAAGTCAGTGAATACATGGCATTTTTTTTTTTACTGGTTCTTTGCAACTTTTATCACAAAATTTTCTTATGCTGTAAAAAAGGAAGGAAGGAAGGAAGGAAGGAAGGAAGAAAGAAAGAAAGAAAGAAAGAAAGAAAGAAAGAAAGAAAGAAAG
>NW_020953958.1:1393560-1561911 GCF_900497805.2 Vombatus ursinus
GAAAGAAAGAAAGAAAGAAAGAAAGAAAGAAAGAAAGAAAGAAAGAAGAAAGAAAGAAAGAAAGAAAGGATAACTGATTCTTCTCAGATCTATTCCTCCATTCCTGGTCAACATCCTTTGAACCACCTGAAATTTATGGAGGTTTCTTAGAGAAACTCAGATTGTGAAGTATGGACTAGTCCATGGTAGATAATGGAGGAATTTTACTTTTTTACAATATAATTCAGAATGAAGAACACTAATTCAGTCAGAGGATTACAGGATTTAAAACTGAAAAGGAACTTAGACATCACCTAGTTCAACTGTGTCTCATTTTACAAATGAGGCAACTAAAGTACAGAGGTTGTGGTTTGTTCAAGCTCATACAGTCAGTTTAGAAGAGACAGATCTAAAAGCCAGGTTTCCAAACTTTCAGTCTTTCCACTCTGTTGTGCTAACCAGGATAAGTAGAAAAGCAGAAGAAAAGAGTTAATGATGATTTTGTCTTTTGGACAGATGACAAGACTTAAACCATAAAAGATAAATTCAAACTGAGATTATAGGCAAACTATTGGAAACACAAATCAAATTTCTCACTGAGCTTGTAGAATCAAAAAGTCCTACTATAGCTTTAAGAAACTGGCTTTATAAATGTAACCTATGTTCCTGCTACATGTAAGAGATGTGGAGTGAAGATGAACCAACCCAGGGCATATAATTTACTTCGAGTAGGCTTCTGTAAAACTTCTGAATCTGTCATGACCATAATTACCCTATAGAGTGAGTAAGCATGGAATGGAAGAATGCACAAAGTGACATTTTAATCACAGAGTGAATAATAACAGAAAATGTAAGTATTTAAAAGGGAAAGAAGCTGTATTGGCAATCAGTTCCACTAATTTAAAAAAAAAAATACCAAACAGTATTCACAATACTGTTAAAAGTGTACTTTATGTGACAAACGATGGCAAATGGTATAAACAAAACAGCCAAAGGATCCAAAGCCTTTAGATGGAAAGTAAAAGCATGATTACATAAAACTACTATTAGAATTTACCCCCCAAAAGTGGTATAGGGTGATATAAGGCTTAAAATGAAAAGGTAAATGGAAAGAACAATTTGATACCCACTGGCTACTGACTATGCTGCTATCTCTGTGAAGAGAACTGGACTGAAGTCAAGAAAAGATTTGTTTACAATACAAGCCAATAAAGTGCTACTATGGGAACAAGAAAAATTCCATTAACTCACTAGATTTGAGGTTGGAAGGACAAAGAAAGAAGATATCACTTAATCCCTGCAGAGTTTATGATTGGAGAAAGCAGTCTGCCATTTGCCATTATTTGAGGATAATGCAGATGGCCATTTTTCTTTGCACCATCATTTAATAAAAGGGCTGGAAGAAATGCTTCCTGGAAAAGAAAGCCTTGAGCCAAAAGTACATTGCTATCTATGCACATGCATGGTCCATAAACTATGGCTGTCACTGCATAGAGACATCGTATGTAGGTCATTATATGTCGCATGGTCAAATGGAATGAGTGTCGTGCTTAATTGAGAGTTAGAAGACCTTGGCTGGAGCATCAGTGCTGTCCTTTGCTAGCTGGCTGAACTTGAACAGAGCACATAATTTCTATTAGCTACTGTCTCCTCACAAGTAAAAGAGAGACCAAAGACTTCTCCCAGGTACTTCATAAGAACACTGTGTCGGGAATCTGAAGACCCAAGTTCTAGTCTGGCTCTGTCACTTATTATCAATGCTTTGGACTGCCTCACTTATGTAGTTCAGATGAGATAATGCAGAAGGTGTATGAGAGAGGGGGAAATATGAACATGCACATGAGCTGCCTGGAGCCAGGGAAGAGCCATGAGGCCTGTTCACAAAGATTGTACGCTACAGGTCTGACCTGGTCAGGGCTGCGTTTGGAGGCCTCCGGCTGCCAGGAAACCGACCGCCCTGGAGTCTATTGATACTCTGTTCGGATTCAGTTGTTGTTCAGTCATTTTTCAGCCATGCCCAACTCTTTGTGACTCCACTTGGGGTGTTCTTGGCAAAGATACTGTAGTGGTTTTACCATTTCCTTCTCCAGCTTATTTTCTAGATGAGGAAACTGAGGCAAATGGGGTTAAATGACTTGTCCAGGGTCACACAGCTTAGTAAGTATCTGAGCCAGGATTTGAACTTTAGGCCCTGGGCTCTATCCACTGCACCACCTAGCTACTGTTCTAATTCAGTACAACACTAAAGCTATCCACTACCAGAAACATTCTAGCAGGTGGGGGCCTTCTCAGTAATCAAAGCTCCCCTGTCTACTATCTTACCTGCCTAGAATCTCTATCACTGGGTTCAGGAGGACCAGAGACTACTAGGTCCAGAGGCTTCACTACTTCAGAATCTGCTGCTCTGCTTGAAGGCTGTACCTACTCTGTTGTCCCTACAAAATGACAGCCCTTCATTTACCACCTCCCCAGGCAGGTAGACATCTTCATTAACATTCTTTAATTAATTAATATCAACATTCTAGACTCCATCACTGATCCAGAGCGAGGATATCACTCTGCACTTCTCAGGGATAGGATTTGTAATATTCCTCACTCCAGAACATTGCCGAGACTCATTTATCCTATGTCTCCACAGGAATACTATAGCCTTTCTCTGCTACAAAGCCCTCAGGGCCTGGATTTGCAAGCCCGAACCCACTGTCTCATCTGCAAGCCTTACAGCCTTCATCTTACTTTGTCAAAACAGACAACAAAAATGCAATACAACCTCTGACCTCCATAATTCTTTTTTTAAGCACTTTTTTCCCCTGGTTATTTATTTAATTTTTGCCATACATTGCCCCCCCCCAATTAATAAGAATTTATTTTCTCTCCCTTCCACTTTTATACAACATAAAAAACCAAATGAACCTAGTAGTTAACATTTAACCCAAAGACCCCAACTACTGGTATTGACTCACTATTCAACTGATAGGAAAACCGGAAAGCACTCTGGCAGAAATTTAGTATAAACTAATATCTCACATTATACATCAAGATAAGCTCAAAATAGATACATGACTTAGATATAAGGCCATGAAACAAATTAGAAGATCAAAGAAGAAACTGCCCTCTATAACTTCGTGTTGTCAGGACCCAGCTGAGGATACCAAGTCCAAACAGGAGCCAAGATCATGTTCTATGTTTGCGGAATCTTGCCAAATCTTGTTTCTGTTTCCACAACATCTCTCTCACACCTGCCCCTTTCTCTCTACCCACAGATATTTTTATTCAGACCCTCATCACCTGGATTACTGCAATACAGCGATAAGTGGTCTCCCTGCCTCTAGTCTCTTTCCACTCCAATCCAGCCTCCATACAGAGGCAAAAGTGATTTTCCTAAAGCATAGGTTTTACTATGCCAAATCTCCTACTCAATCAACTCCATTGACTCCTTTGATTCCCTCTAAAATTCAGTATAAACTCCTCGGTATGGCCTTCAAAGCCCTTCACAACCTTCCCAGACTCATTGCACATTATTGCCCTTCATGCACTCTATGGGCCAATCAGAGGGTCCTTCTTACTCTTCCTCATGCACAGTGCTCCATTTTCCTCAGCACTGAGTGTCTCCTGTGCCTGGACTATATGCTCTCCTCGACTCACCTTCTTAGAATTCCTCATTTTCTTCAAGACCCAACTCAAGCACCACATTGTGAGGGACTGTCTGATGTTGGCAGTTGCCAGGTTGGGCGCTGTGGCAAGAGTAGGGTAAGATCTGGGTATTTTGGAAGTCGAGGCAGGGGCTGTGGTAGGCGGAGTCGTGGTGAACTGGGATGGGCTGGGTACGGAGAAGCCCTGAGGCAGTGGGCAGTGCTATGTGAGATAAGCTGGGTACAAGGAAGTAGCGGAGCTTGTGCTCCTGAGGCAAGGGGAGGTGCCACGTGGGAGTGGGATGGCAGAGGACTGAGTTCCCTTTGCTTAGTCCCCTCCCTATATGCTACGTCATCCCCAGACGCCTCCATCTTGTGACCTTCCTGACTTCCTGGGTCCCTTTGTGTAGCACTGACCCTAGACCCCTCCTCCCAGTATCTGAGTCTGACTTCCTAGGTCACGTACTCTGTCTATGCGCTAATCCCAGACCCCTCCTTCCTATATCCGGTCCTAGCCTCCTACGTCACTCCCTCCCCCTTGGTGTGCTAAAACTCAGACAGCCCCTTCCGGTATCTGACCCTACAATCATTGGCTAGTAAGCGGGTAAGCGGGCTGGGGAGGAGGGGCTAAGTAGGTACTTAGGAATGAGCAGTGGTCAGATCACGCGCTCTCTCTCTTGGCTCTTGTTCTGTTGCTCTGGCCTTGCTGCTTGGGCTTGCTGTGATGGCCTCTGAATAAAGCTCTGGTGTTGGCGCGCCTCCCGATGGCTCGTCTCTGTGTGTTTATCCGGCTGAGGACCGAAGACTCGGAAGTGAGTATGACTCTGGTAGCCTGCTCCTTATAGGAGGAGAGGGTACGGCGCGCGGCCGGCAGAAGGTCGGCGCGGCCAGTACAAGTGGCGCCCAACGTGGGGCGGAGGAAATAGGCCAGAGGCCCCGTGGATCAGCTGGTCTGGTCACGGGAAGAGAGGCGAGACCCTTAGCCGATAGGGCAAAGGAAGAAAGATGGGACAATTGTTTGTTAAGGTCCCGGATCGGGAGGTGCAAGGGAAAGAAGTATATAAAAGAGTGAAAGAAGCAGAAATCAGTAGTGAGGAAGACTCAAGGAGTGAGACAGACTCAGGGAGAGAGACAGAGGACACTGGAAACAGGGAATGGGAAAATAAGAGAAAAGAAAGCAAGGCCGGGCAGGAGGGCAGGAGCAAAAAGAGAGCAGGAAACCGTAGCAAGGATGGCCCCCTCCCCCACACTTATCCGAGGGAGGGAGGACCTGGGCCCCTTTAGAATGGAAGAAATTTAAGGAGTTAAAAGAGGCACTAAATACAGCGTTTGCAGCTGTTTCCCAATGTGCCCTACGGGCTTTTAGTAAGATTCAGGCTTTGGGGAAACAAAGGGCCTCCATGACCAAAATTTAAAAAAGTCCTGATAAACCCTTCCTGGATTTCGTGGCCCGCCTACAGGCAGCCTTGGAGAGGGCTATCAGAAGTGCTGAAAACAAAAGAAACTAAATTGTACTATCTATGCGGAAAAGCCAGTCAGTTCAAGGCGCAATGCCACCAGAAACCTGGTGGAGCCCGCCCCAAGGCAATTTGTTACAATTGTAACAAATCCGGCCATTATGCTAAAGAATGCTGCAAGCCAGTCGGGAGGCGGGGCAAGGAGGGCCCCTCAACAAGCTTACCAGATGGAAGCTCCACCCCCTCAGAATGCGCCCTCGGGGCTGCATCAGGAAAATCTCCGACTTTTACCTGGTGGTTCGGACTTCCCCTTCACAGCAAGGGAATTTTCCAAATTGACCCCGGTGGTTGCTGGTTTGAGATACAATTTATGGGGAAGGGATATTTTGAAGGCTTGTGGTGCATCTGTTTATATACCACCCCCACAGGATTTTTAATTGGGGCCGTTGGGCAACAAGAGAAATTTTATTGTATCAGACCCACTCCTCTAACATGGAGATTTAATAACCCAGTCTGGGTACCCCAATGGCCCCTCCCTGCAGAGAAAGCCCAGGCTTTACGTGATATAGTGCAGCACCAGTTACAGGTGGGGCACATTGAGCCCACGTCCAGCCCCTGGAACAGCCCAGTGTTTGTAATAAAAAAGAAATCAGGGAAATTTCGAATGTTAATAGATCTCAGGGTGGTTAACACCACCCTAGAGCCCATGGGAACCCTACAGCCTGGCCTTCCCTCCCCTAATTTAGTGCCTTCTGGATGGCCTGTGACAGTCATAGACATCCAAGATTGTTTTTTCTCTATCCCATTATCCCCAGAAGATAGAAAGAGATTTGCCTTTACCATACCCACTACCAATAATGCAGGACCAGATTTAAGATATCAGTGGAAGGTCCTGCCCCAAGGAATGTGCTGCAGTCCCACCTTATGTCAGGCTTATGTGGGAAGAGTGCTGGACCCTATCAGGGACAAATGGCCTAAAGCCACAATACTTCACTATATGGATGATATTTTATTAGCCACTAGCAGTGTTGAGACACTAGCAAGATTAGTAAAAGAAACCGTCTCTGCACTTGCTCATTATGGTTTGGTGGTGGCCCCTGACAAAGTCCTACAAAATTACCCACTCACATACCCAGGCCTTTGTATGAAGGCTGTTTCTATTAGCAATCAAATTCCTGAACTAGGGCTTGATAAGATAACCACCTTGAATCACTTCCAAAAGTTAGTGGGACAGATCCAATGGCTCAGGGCCCGCACACCCATTCCTCCTGCTGTAATGCAGCCTTTATATGATATCTTAAAAGGAAATTCAGATTTAAACTCCCCTCGGGCATGGACTCCTGCTGCTAAGGCAGCAGTGTCCCAAATATTCTCACTTGCTGCCCAGGCCCAGACCGACAGATGGGACCCCAAAGGTAGAATAGAGGTCTCCTTGGTCAATCAACAGAGTCCTTTTTGTGTTATACACCAAGGTCCCAAATTGTTAGAATTTGTATATGCAAAAAAGGCTCACAAGGTACTGCCAAATTATTATGAGATGTTAGGGGAACTAGCCTTAGCTGCAGTACAAAGGGCTGTCCACTTGTCTGGGCAGCGACCTTTACTTTACTTGATTTTTGAACCTGGACAGCGAGAAGCCATTATGCAAACCTATTGGTCTTGGGCACATTGCTCCCAATGGGCTGAGATAAGTCCTCATTCCTCCTGTCTGCTTCTCCCTATGCTAGAGCAAATAACCTTAGTACCACCCCAACGAAAAGTTATGGGAGAACCTGTTCAAGGCTCAAATGTTTTCACTGATGCTACAAAAAACTATAAGGCCTCTATTTATCATGAGGCCTCCAAGGAAATAACAGTATTAGAAACCCCCTATGACTCTACCCAGAAAAATGAGCTCTTTGCCATCCTCCATGCTTGCCGTAAATATCCTGAGCCTATAAACATAATCTCTGATAGTCTATATGCAGTAAAGGTTCTTAAATGCATAGAGGACGCCGTCCTCCAACCTCATAAGTCCACCATATCCTCTCTCCTGAGGGAATTACAGCAAATTTTGTTGCAGCGAAACAACCTCCTCTACATTCTCCATGTTTATTCTCATCAGTCCACCTCAGGAGGCATTTTTGAGGGCAATGATGTAGCGGATCGTGCCTTACAGTGCTCTCTACTGCCAGTCCTCACCCCTCCTGAACAAGCCCATGATTTTTTACACCTACCAGCGAGCTCCCTGAGACACCTGTATGGTTTAACTCGTGAACAGGCTAGACAAATTGTGAGGCGATGTGTGCGCTGTGTTCCTTTTCTGCCCCCTCCACCCAGTAAGGGGATTAACCCATGAGGTCTTTTTCCCAATGACTTGTGGCAAATGGATGTTACTCACCTTGGCTGTGTCACTATCCATGTCTGCATTGATACTTTTTCCAAATTTATAATGGCCACTGTATCCAGTAAGGAGAACACCCCATCAGTTATTAAGCATCTGTACCATTGTTTTGCCTCTGTGGGGATCCCTCACGACATTAAAACTGACAACGGGCCTGACTATTTATCTACACAAATGAATGCCTTTTTTACATCCTTTGGCATTAAGCATGTTACAGGGATCCCCTATAACCCCACAGGTCAGGCTATTGTTGAGCGAGCCCATCGTACCTTGAAAGCTACCCTCAGTAAACAAAAAGGAGGAGTAGGAGGTCGGGGCTCAGGGCGGTGGCCTACCCAAGCAGATGTGGATAAAGCTTTATATACATATAATTTTCTCTGTCTAGATAGAGACACGGGCCTATCCCCTAGCATGCTACAGCTAATAACACCACCCACTTGTAATTCATCTGGCCCCTTAAAAACAGCACTACATGCACCATCCCTTAACCAGAAAGTCCTCTGGAAGGACGATGAGGGAAACTGGCAAGGCCCATCTGTAGCGTTGTGGAGAGGGCCGGGGTATTTATGTCTTACAGATTCTGATGGCCAGAGCCACTGGGTACCAGAAAGAAGAACAAAACGAGTTGAAGAAGCCCCGGGAGAGACAACAAGGATGGGAGAAGAAACACAGTCAACAGAAAATTCAGAGAGAGCAGAAAGAAAAGACAGTTAGGATGTCTAAACTGAGTAAACTGTTTTCACTTCTGAGCAATCAGGACTTTGCCACAGGTTGCGTCAGCTCCAGTGCCCTGGGAAACAAGAGAGAATGGCTGGGGCACTTGGCGTTGGCAGCATCCATCTTCGAGGAGTTCCAGATACAGGACTTATATAGTGGACAGCAATTGCTTGCCTCAAAAATAGAGGAACTGGCCAATAAATTTGCCCAAGCCCTCCAAGTGCAGGCTGATATTGATCAGCAGCTGGAGGAGCAGATTCAAAAAGTAGCATTGGCTACTCAGGACATTGGGAATGAACTTATGTGGCTGGAATTGAGACAGCAGTTGCCAGGCGATGGCTGATATTGATCCATTTGTGTAACACCCTTAAACCATAACGCCACTTGCGACACCGTTTCACAAAGCATAAATGACACTCTCTTTTCTTTTCTATTTTATGTAATGATACCTGTGCCCTTTCCCAGATCCAGGCTACAAATCTTTCCTCTGTACTCCAGGCTTTGCGGGTGTTAATTAGACTGGCGCAGAACATATCTGACACTTGGCACCAACACAAGACTGATGATATTGTTCATCACCTTACTGATTGGATTAAGCATACGTCTTTCTCCATCCCCTCCTTTGTAACCCATTTGGCATTTATAACTCTTTTGCATTTATACTGTTATTGTTACTACCCACTATTTTAGGCGGTTTTCTTAGGATTCTTAGAGGTTCTATAGAGGCACTCAGAACTGAAGGCCTAATATGGAGACCCCGTCTCCACCCCTCTATTAAACAAAAAGGGGGAATTGTGAGGGACTGTCTGATGTTGGCAGCTACCAGGTTGGGCGCTGTGGCAAGAGTAGGGTAAGATCTGGGTATTTTGGAAGTCGAGGCAGGGGCTGTGGTAGGCGGAGTCGTGGTGAACTGGGATGGGCTGGGTACGGAGAAGCCCTGAGGCAGTGGGCAGTGCTATGTGAGATAAGCTGGGTACAAGGAAGTAGCGGAGCTTGTGCTGCTGAGGCAAGGGGAGGTGCCACGTGGGAGTGGGACGGCAGAGGACTGAGTTCCCTTTGCTTAGTCCCCTCCCTATATGCTACGTCATCCCCAGACGTCTCCATCTTGTGACCTTCCTGACTTCCTGGGTCCCTATGTGTAGCACTGACCCTAGACCCCTCCTCCCAGTATCTGAGTCTGACTTCCTAGGTCACGTACTCTGTCTATGCGCTAATCCCAGACCCCTCCTTCCTATATCCGGTCCTAGCCTCCTACGTCACTCCCTCCCCCTTGGTGTGCTAAAACTCAGACAGCCCCTTCCGGTATCTGACCCTACAATCATTGGCTAGTAAGCGGGCTGGGGAGGAGGGGCTAAGTAGGTACTTAGGAACGAGCAGTGGTCAGATCACGCGCTCTCTCTCTTGGCTCTTGTTCTGTTGCTCTGGCCTTGCTGCTTGGGCTTGCTGTGATGGCCTCTGAATAAAGCTCTGGTGTTGGCGCGCCTCCCGATGGCTTGTCTCTGTGTGTTTATCCGGCTGAGGACCGAAGACTCGGAAGTGAGTATGACTCTGGTAGCCTGCTCCTTATAGGAGGAGAGGGTACGGCGTGCGGCCAGCAGAAGGTCGGCGCGGCCAGTACACCACATTCTGCATGAAGCCTGTCTTAATCCTCCTAGCTGCTGGTGCCTCCATCCCTCAAATCACCTTTTATCCGTTTTTAAATCTATTTTGTATAAACACATGCACAATGTTGTCTCCCTAATGCAATCCCTCTTCAAAAAAAGGTCCTGTGTCCCTTTTGTCTTTGTGCTCCCAGCCATTAGCATATCTGGTACACAGCAGACCTTTAATAAATGACTGTTGATTATTTGATGGAATATGTTAATTGTGCATCATCCAACCCCCAAAGTGTCAGGCACTTTAAGTGCCAAGGATACAAATACAAATAAATAAGACAGTTCCTGCCTTCCAGAAGGTTTAATATTCAAATGGGCAGAGGGATGGGGGGAGACAACACATAACAGACACCTGGAAGGTGTTAGGGTGGTACATGCATGGGGGATAATTTAGAGATGTCTTGGAAGGGATATGAAAGTCTGTTTTTGAGCAATATCAGGCAGGGCCCAGCACCCCAGGGCCAGGGGCCAAGAGTCTTGTGAGAGAAGGATGGAGAAGGCGGTAGAGTAATAAGCATTTATTAAGGACCTATTATGTGCCAGGAACCATGCTAAGCACTTAACAAATATTCTCACTGATCTTCACAACAACCCTGCAAAGTAGGTGCTATTATATTCATGTTTTATAGTTGAGAAATCTGAGGAGGCAGATGGAGTTTTACCTCCTAGGGCTTGCCTAGGGCCATACAGTTAGTAAATATCTGAGGTATGATTTGAACTCATTCCTGACTCCGGGCCTAGCACTGCATCCACTGCTCCACCTAGCTGCTAGGAATGTGCCTTGGGCAATGAGGAATATTGGAACAGAGTGGGGAGACAATTGAGGCAGGCAATCCCTCAACAGGCTGCTGCAATAATCAAGGCATGAGGTGTTGAGGGTCTGTGCCAGAGTGGAGGCAGTGTCAGAGGAGAGAAGAAGGCATATTTGACACATATCGCAAAGGTGAAATCAACAGGCCTTGGCCACAGCTTGGCTATGGAGAGTGAGAGAGAGTGAAAATCCAGAAAGACTCCTAGGTTGTGAGCCCAAGGGAGTGGGAGGATAAATGCTGCCCTCAACAGTAATAGAGAAGGAGGGGAAAAGGTTTAAGGGGAAGGATCATGAGGACATTTATTTTTGGAGATGTTGAGTTTAAGATATTTACTGGACATCCAGTTTGAGATGTCTGAAAGGCAACTGGAGATGTGAGACTGGAGATCAGCAGAGGGTTTGTGGTAGGATAGCTAGATTTGAGAGACCTCACCATAGTGATGGTGATTAAATCCTTGGACACTGATGATCTCACTAAGTGAAAGGAAGAGGGCCCTATTCAATTTCCCATCCTGCTCTGTCCTCACTTTGCATTGTGCACTTTAGAACCATCATTCTATCATGACCACATTTCCTGTCCTGTTAGAACTTTTCCTCTTAAGACCCCTTGTAGCTTCTTGTACTCACAGACACATTCCTCCCCACAGAAGATGCAGCATTGCTGCCTCCATCTCCAAAACTGGGTCCTTCTTCTCATGAGAGTTTTGACACACTTGGCCAAAGGGAGAAGAAGGTGTACTTCATGATTCCCCATCCTCATTGGAAGTTCCTTCCACCTGTCTACAACACCCTATTCAGATCCCAGTGACAATCCTCTATCGGTTCTTGGGGGATTACTTCTTATCTATCAAGGAGTTTAGTACATGACTCTCAGCCTTTCTTTCTAGTCCAACCTTGCTTTCATATATAAAGGTATTAATATCTATATTAGAATCCTCTCAAACACCCTGATACTCTTGTCCATCCATCTCAAGATCCATGACATACATAACACTTGTTTTACTTCAGCAACACATAGAAATAGTCTTATCCTTGGTATGACCATTGCCCACACATACGTTACTTCTATGATCCAGAATTAATGTCTCACTTCCATGTGCAGCTATACCTACATTCTGGGCTCAACTGTCCTCTTTATGAGGATGAAACAGAAATGAAAACATCTGGCTTTCCTCTCTGTCTTAAACTCCAGCCATGCATCACCAAGTGCTAGAGCTAAATCTCTGGGTGTACCACAGGTATCTTAAACTCAACATATCCTAATAGAATTCACTATCTCTTTCCCAAAACTCAACCTTCAACCCCAAACAACTTCCTAATTTCCCTATTTCTGTTAAGGGCATCACTATGCTTTCTGTCATCCAGGTTCACAAACAGGGAGTCATCTTCAAATCTTTCCTCCTTCATCATCATCATCATCATCATCACCACCACCATCAATAGCTCAATTTGTATGGCATTTTAAGATTTGTGAAATGCTTTACAAATATTATGTCATTTTATCCTCACAACCCTAGGTGGTAGGTGCTATTATTATCCCCATTGCACAGAGGAGGAAATTGAGGCAGACAGAGGTTAAATGATTTGTCTAGGGTCACATATCTAGTAAGTGCCTGAAACTGGATTTGACCTCAAGGTCTTCCTGACTCCAAGTCCAGTATTCTATTCATTACACCACCTAACTGCCTCACATTCTCACACCTTCATACCCAATTAGTTGCCATGTCACGTTATTTCTACCTCCATGACATCTTTTATATCAGCACCCTGCTTTCCACTCACATGGCCATTGCCCTAGACTAGGTCCTTACCACCTCCTGATTGGACCAATTGGTCTCCTTGCCTCTAATCTCTCCCCCCTCTCTAATCCTTCACAGAGCTGCCAAATTGATATTCATTAGGCACAGATGAGATCTTGCTACTTCCCTGATCAAGAAGAAACAGTAAGCTCCCTGTTACCTCTAGGATAAAACACCCTCCTCCCCACCTCTTGGAACTTAAAGCCCTTTACAGTCTGACATCAGGTTACCTCTCTAAACTTATTGCACTCCACTTCCTGTCACATATGATACTTCCCAAACTGGTTTCAATACTGTCTTCTGAACTTGGTGCTCCATTTTTTGCCCTTGAGCCTTTCATAGACTATCTGCTCAGAACTAGATACATTCCCAACCTCCCTTTCACTGTTGAAAAGCCTCAGTTTCTAAGCTACCCTCACACAGAGCCCTTCCCAATCCCTTTAGGTGTGCGTGCTCTCTTCCTTTATCAAAAATTATCTCATATTTATTTAATTGACATGCCTGTCATATGCCACCTCCTCCCTCTCTTGTCAAGTCCTACAGTGCAGGGATTTTTTTTTTCTTTTTGTCTCTGTATTCCCAAAGCCTCGTGCAGCACCTTGCACAAAGGATGTGCCTTTAATAAATGCTTCCTGAATCAAACTGCTTATTGAATTGAATATACTTCTGCAAATGTGTAGTTATTTTTTGCGCTCCCCTTACTTGTCAAAATCATATAAAATATTTCACCATCTGCATCACTGAAAAGAAAACAAATAGATGTGAGGTCCTATTCTGAAGCACATCACAGTGGCTCTGGCTCTATCTCAGGTCATAAGTTGTCACTGGGTTAAGCAGCGGCTGATAAATGAACGGTTTCTTCACCATCAAATGTATTTCACTTTCAGGGATCAAAGCAGAGGACAGTGCTTCAAGCTGTTGCATTGCTTAAGGCTCTAAATAAAAACATAGAGGTCTGGAAGTCTATTTAATTGAAAATAGACAACCAATGTAAGTTGTAGTCTACTGGAGTAGATTACATTTCTCTGCAAAAATAATGGGCTGCAAATAACAGACAGCAATTCCAGGCTTGGCTGGCAATCAGCTTATGCCTCCTCGGCAGAGCTGTTACTGAAATTACTTCTCAGGCTAATCACAACTCAGTCCGTAAGTGAAACTCTGCTGACACCCTCTCTTCCGAGCTTCTTAAAACATATCATTCTGCACCAGTCGAGTGAAAGGAATCAGATTTAAATTCAAAATTTACTCTTATAAACCCATCTAAAGACAATAATAAAAAGCATGAAAAGGGTGAGAGAGGATGGATTTATTTTGAAAAAGTGGATATTCATTTCTGGAATTTTGTTTTTTTAAACAGATAGTGTGGAATAGAAGAAAGACTGCTGGCTGTTGGACTGACTGCAGTCAGAAGTCCTGGGTGTGGGTCCTGTCTCTATCAGTTGACTGCTCTGAGCCTCATGTGCATTAATCAATCTATCAACAAGCATTTATTGGGCACTTATGACAGACCAGGCAGAGTGTCACACACCTCGGGACACAAAGAAAAAACAAAATCAATCCCTACTATCAAGGATCTCCCATTCTAATGGGGGATATGACATATGTAAATAATAACATACAAGACAAACACAAAGTACATGGAAGATAACCTTGGAATGGATGGCACTATTAGCTGGGAGGACCAGGAAAAGGTTTTCTGGAGGTAATACTTCATCTGAGTGTTAAAGGAAGCCAGGGATTACCAAGAGTCAGAAGTTGGGAGGAAGGGCATTCTAGGTGGACTTCTTCCATCTCCTGCTCCTGGGGGCTTCTTCAGGATAAGTAAGGTACCTTGGCTTCCTGACTATCCCATCACACACCTCCATTCATTCCTACCTGCTAGGAGGTAGCACAGGTCACATCTCCATCTGCCAGGCAGTTGAAACTCAAGGGTTGGTGTCAGGGAAAGGGAGGTGAGAACTCTATCAAATCTTGTGCTTCTCTCTAGCCAATGACTCTGTCTGCATTCCCTGCTCAATCATTAGCATACTCCCATCCCCATATACTCACCCCATCCTAGAGATCCTGAATCCACTGAATCCCATCCTCAACTCAATGTACCTCAGCCTAAGTTCCACTCCATATTTGCCCATCCCTTCTACTGTGCCCTCTGCAATGCTCCATAACTAAACAAATTTCCTTTCATTGTAAATCCCTTTCTCACTTCCTCCATCTTCTAGACCTCACTGAAACATAGATCCTTCTCACAGACCTTTCCCTTACCACCTTTTCCAGGACTGGCTAAGTTCTCAAAAGCCCTAACTCACTGGATGTTATGGGGGCATCAGACTATTCCTTGCTCTCCACTACTCCTTCTAGATTATTCCTTGCCACCTTCACTATACAAATTCTCCTCCTTTGAGGTTCATGCTATAAAATTTATCACCCAATCCAAATCCCAGTGGCTGTTATTAATAGAACCCCAGAACATTTTCCTTCCTTCCTCAACGAATTCAGTGCCTGGCTCATAATTCTTCTCTGCTCTCCATCTCATGCTCTCATACCAGGGATCTTCAACATACATATCAATGTCTCCTCCGATACCTTTATTTCTCAGCTCCTCAGTCTCAATTCTCATGACCTACTATTCTACTCCAGCTCAGTTACACAGAGAGCAACACCCTTAATCTTCTCATCACTCACAAGTGTCCATTTCCATGTTGATGAACTCCAAAATATATTTATCTGATCATAATCTTTCATTGTTTCATCTTTCTCTATGCTTACTGACCCTTAACCCTATTCTTCATCCTCACCATGTCCTCTATTCCTTGTACCCTTTACTTCTTTCCCACTCAGTCATCCCTGCATTAACAATCCTCTTCTCCATCCCCTATCATGACCAACTGGTGAACAAACTGAGTTCTACATTAGCCTCCACCCTCGATTTCCTTGCTCCCCTTGTCCTATCATCAATCATGGTTTGTCAAACCTCAGCTCTGATTTATATGCCCATCAATCATCTCCTTCACCTCTATTCACATGTTGTTGAAAGGAGCTGAAGGAAATCATGAAACTGTGCTGACAGGGCCCTCAACAAATTTATGTTACATAATCTCAACTGGGCCCTCACTGCAGCAATGCAAATATTTTATTGCTCTCTAATTGATTCACTATCCCATCATGAACAATGGCTGCTCCAAATCTTCTCATTTCTCCTTAAGACTTTTATTGCACCCCTACTGCCAATTCCCATATCTGAGGATTTGACCTCATATTCCACCAAAACATCTGAGACCAACTGATGAGTGCTCCCTTTTCTCTTCTGTTTATCTCTCATCACCTAGACATCTTTCTCTACTATCTTCTCCTTTACTCTGGTCTCAGATGAAAAGGTGGTCCATCTCCTTTCCAAGGTAAACTCTTCTATATGCACCCTTGATCCATTTCTCTCCTAGGTTTTCCAACAAATTGTCATTTCCACCCCCTGCCCCCATCTTCAATCTCTGTTATTTACTGACTGCTTCCCTGCTATCTACACACATGACTATGTCAAGCCAAATCAAGCCAACAAGCACTTATCAAATGTTTATTATGTGCCAAGGACTATGTTAAGCATCGGCATTCCCCCATCCTTAAAAATCCCTCACACTGTCCAAACATCGCTGCTAGCTTTTGTCCTGTATTTCTTCTCCTCTTCTTGGCTAAACTCCTAGAGAAAGCAATCTATAATTGGTGCTTTCACTTCCTCTACTTTCATTCTCTTTTAAACACTCTGAAATCTGGTCTTCAACCTCATCATTCAACAGAAACTTCTTTTTCTAAGGTTGCTGATAATCTTAATTGCCAAATCTAATGGCCTTTTCTCAATTCTGAGTCTCCACCTTTCTGCAGGCTTTGACACTGTCAATCACCTTTTCCTTCAGGATACTCTCCTCTCTAGGTTTTCATGACACAGCTATCTCCTGGTTCTCCTCCTACTTGTCTCACTGCTCTCTTTCAGTTTCCTTTGCTGATTCTTCATTCATGTCATGCCCTCTATTGTTGGTGCTGATCCCAATGCTTAGTCCTAGGCTCCTTCTCTTTCATTTTATACCATGTCATTTGGTGATCTCATCAGCTCCCATGGGTTCAATCATCTTTATGCAGATGATTTCCAGTTTTATATATCTGACCGTAGTCTCTTTGTTGAGTTACAGTCACACAATTACAAATACTTTTTAGGTTTCCTGAAATGGACATCTTGTAGACATTTAAAATTCGACATGTTCTTTTTGTTTGTTTGTTTGTTTGTTTTTCTTTTCAGGCAATTGGGGTTAAGTGACTTGCCCAGGGTCACACAGCTAGTAAGTGTCAAGTGTCTGGTCTGAGGCTGGATTTGAATTCAGGTCCTCCTGACTCCAGGGCCGGTGCTCTATCCACTGCGCCACCTAGCAGCCCCTAAATTCGACATATTCAAAATAGAACTCATGATCTTTCCTCAGAAACCATCCCTTCTTCTGAACTTCCCTATTACTGTGGAGGGCACCAACCTTAAAATGAACCAGGCCCACAACTTGGGTGTCATCTTTGATTCTTCACTCTTACTTACCCAACACATGCTAATCTTGTTCTTTCTACTTCCGCAATGTCTCTCACATTCATCCCCCTTCTCTCTATTTACATAAACACAACCTTAGTTCAGAACTTCATTACTTCTCTAATGGGCTACTGTGATACTGTAGCAGCTTTCTAACTGGTCAACTGGCTTGGTCTTTCCCTACTCCCATGGATCCTCCATTCAGCTGCCAAAGTCATTTAAGTGTGGGTCTGACAACAGAACCCTCTACTCAATAAACTCCAGTGGCTCCCTATTACTCCAAGAAAAATTAAGATTCCTGTATTTGACCTTTAAAGCCCTTCCTAAACTAGTCCTTTCCAACCTTTCCAGCTCCTTATGATTTCCAGCTAATCTTTATTCCTAGGATCCAGTGATACTGGCCTATTTGCTATTCCTAGAACATGGCACTTCATCGCCTATCTCTGGGCTTTTACACTAGCTGTCACCCATAGCCAGAACACGCTGACCCCTCACCTCTGTACCTTTCTGAATATTTTAAAATCTTGGATTTTTTGTAAATTCAGTTTTACTGCCTACATATGAAAAAGAGATGAAGCCAGAAAATGATTAAGCCCTAGTTCTGGCTAGAGTTAAAAATTCAATAGGTGTCCTAAGTCAAATCTTTTCCATGTCTTGTTAAATTTTTTCTCCCAAGCACGTCTGCTTCTGTAATTTTTTCCCTTTTCCACCTCCCAACTCTACACCTTACCTATGCTATAACTTCAACTGTAGAAACAAAACCAGAGAAGTAAAACCTTGAAATGGATTAATTTTCATTTATCATCGGCTGTCCTTAACCTATAAGAGTCTTTTTTCACGTAAGACTAATAAATCATGAACACATGAAATTAAAACCAGAGGGCATTTTTATTTCTTGACATGGGAAAGTGATCTTGAAAATGCTGGCTTACCCAAACTAATTTATGCTTTACCCAGATCTAGTTTTTGGCTCTGTGGAAGATGGAATGTGTATACAAACAGGATATTTTACAAGCTAAATTATATTAACTTAATCAGTGGCCATTTTACATGACAGATTTCACTAAAGCTTGTCTTACTTTTGTCTTCCCATAGTGAACTGAAGAATGCAGTTAAGAAATAAAATTGTAAATATAATCATTGTTCCACTGATCATGTGATCATAAAATCACAGATTCTGAGAACTGGGAGAAGCCTCACAGGCCACTTCATCCAACTCTTAACCTGAAATGTGAATTCCCACTTTAACAACCCCAAAATAATGGATTAACCAGACTTTGCTTGAACACTTCCAGTAACGGGGAACTCAATACTTAACAAGAAAGACAATTTTATATTTCGTAAACTCTGTAAAAACATGGTTTATTTCTTCTATATACTGCTGAAATTTGTCTCCCTGAATCTTCTATCCATCGATCCTATTTTTCCCCTCCTCAGGGACCAGACTAGTTTAATTCTTCTTTTACATAAAGGTCCTTCAAACAAGTGAAGATGGCACTATTTGGTTTATATGGAAAAGTAGTCTTGAGTTAATCTATTTGAACTGATTTAAGCTTACCCCAAATCCAAATTCTGTGGAAGATGAAATGTGTCTGATGCTCCTAAGGATACATTCTTTACTTGCAAGTTTTGCTGAAATTGTTATCTTCTAACAAGTGAAGTGTGATTAAATTGTGACAGTAATTAAGTGATAATAATGATAATAATAGTGTTCTGCAGTTTCCAAAACACTGTATATATATATTTATTTAAGCTGATCTTTACATCAGCCTTGTGAAGTAGGTAGGGCAAGTATTATTCTCATTTGATGGAAAAGCCTGAGGTTCAGAAAGGTTAAGTGACTTGGCCAGGGTCAAACAGGCTGGATTTTAACTCAGATCTTCCTGACTTCTGGGTCTAGTGCTATATCCACTATGCCAGCTAGCATGCAATACTTTCATACTCTATAAATTTCAGGCAAACTGGCCTACTTACGATCCTACTAAATAACACTTCAGGTCCCATCCCTATGCCTCTGCACAGGCTCTTATCCCATCCTATTTCTGCCTCTTAGAATTTCTATCTACCTTCAAAGCTCAGCTGAAGTACCACCTCCTACCTCAATCAATCAATCAACTTATATTGAATGCTTACCATGTGTCAGGTATGGGGCTAAGCATGAAGCTAATAGAAAGAAAGGTAAAAATAGTTCTTTCCTTCCAAAAGTTTATATTTTAGTGGGGGAGAGAGCATGTAAATTAATTAGGTACATACAATATACGTACAGAGCAGATGGAAGGTAGTGTTAGAGGGGAACCTGGAAAGGCCTCCTGCAGAAGGTGGAGCTGAGTCTTAAAGGAAGCCTGAGATTCTAAGACACATAAGTGAAGATGGGCAGTGTTCCAGGCACGGGGGAAAACCAGGGCAAAAACAAGCAACTGGAGATGAAGGGTTCGTGTAAGAAACAACAAGGAGGCCAGTATGGCTGAATCATAAAGTGCATGAAAAGCAGCTGAGTGTAAGAGAAGTGAAAAGAGAGTGTGAGGGAAAAGAGGGCCCAAAGTTATTATGCAACATGTTGATGGACTACTCCCTCAATACCTGGTGGCCTAACATTTACAAAGTGCCCCAGCCGCTATCGAAAGGGAAATAAAATTTAACAAATTATGCAAGGACAGAGTAAAGCAGATGGTTTCATCTAACATTGTAACAACTATTTGCTGTCCTTGAAAAAGAGACCCTGTAGTTTTGTCTAAAAGGTCTTTCACAATTGCAAAAGTATTTGGTCACTTCTCCTTGTCTTCTGTCCTTGAACTGAATGACAGATACATTTCAAATGCTCCTCTCCCCCCACCTAGTCCCCTTGGTGGACTCCCCCTCTTTCTCTACCCCTCTTCTCTCCTATGAAATGCTTTATTCACCTATCCTAAGTTGTCAAAGAATGCTGCTGATTGGCAATTTGCTCTAAGTAGGTCTAGAAGTTTATAAAAACCAAATCTGTGCCCTAGAAAACTGAGTCTGCTGTCAGTGAGAGCAGCTTTCCTCAGCATGCTAACAAATCTCTTTGCTTTCCGTTTGGCCTCCTATCTTTGACCCACAGTCATGAGACCCTCACTGTTGAGTACATTGATGATTACTCCCAAGAGTTCCTATTTCTCTCAGTTGAGAGAATTTCACATCAGTAGAAAGGGGCCATCTTCTGAAGAGCTTTAAATACTAAACAAAAGATTTTATATTTGATCTTGGAAGTAACAGGTAGCCGCTGGTATTTAATGAGAATGGGGAAGATATGATCTGATCTATGCTTTAGAAAAAACATTTCAGCAGCTGTGTGGAGGATGGTTTGGAATGGAGAAAGACTTGAGGGGAGGGAGATTAAAAGGTTATTATAGCAGTTAAGTGAATATAGTGAAAATGAAATGGGATGGTGAATGAAAAGAGAGAAGGGGACATAGACAAGAGGTGTTAAGAAGGTAGAAATCACAATATTTGACAACTAACTGGATAAAGGAGGTGAACAAGAGCTAGGAGTCAAGGAAGACACTGAGGTGACGGATCTGGCTGACTGAGAGAATGGGGACACCCTCAACAGTAATAGGAAAGTTCAGAAGAGTGGAGAATTGGGGAGGTAAAGATAATCTGATCTCGCCAGCAGCTCCCAAAGCACTTGTTTCCTCTGAGTGTGTGTGTGTATGTGTGTGTGTGCACATACCCACATGTATATACATACACACACATACACATACACAGATGTATATGTATATGATGAGTTTATTTATATTCATATTGCTTCCCCAGTATATTACAAGCTCCCAGAAGGGAGGGACCATTTCTATTTTGTCTTTATATAACCAGTGTCTAGCATAGTACCTGTCACATAGGGGGTGCTTAATAAATGTTGTGGAATGAACAAAAGTAGAGTGAAAAGGTAGATGGGAATCAAGTGATGATTATAATCATAACAAACTGCCTCTTAATCAGTCTCCCTGCTACCAGTCTCTCTCCTGTCCAATCTACCCTCCATACATCTACCAAAATTATCTTACTTAGTTATAGACCTAACAATGCCCCTTCTCAAATGTCTCTGGAATAAAATATTAACTCCTCAATAAGCCTGATATTTAAAGCCCTTCATAATCAAAGGTGGACTGACCTGTCCATTCTTTTTTTTTTCCCCGCTATTTTTGATGAGGCAATGGGGTTAAGTGACTTGCCAAGGGTCACACAGCTAAGTGCTATGTGTCTGAGGCAGAATTTGAACTCAGGTCCTCCTGACTCCAAGGCCAGAGCTCTATCCACTGCGCCACCTTACTGCCCTTGACCTGTCCATTTTTATGTCACCCTCACGTGAGTAATATGAAGGCAGCTAGGTATCACATTGGATAAAGCACTGAGCTTGGAGTCAGAAAGACCTGAGTTCAAATCCAGCCTTAGACACTTACTAGCTGTGTGACCCTGAGCAAGTCACTTAACCTCTGTTTGTCTCAGTTTTCTCAAATGTAAAATAGGGATAAACAATAACACCTGCCTCTCAGGGTTGTCATGAGGTTCAAATGAGATAGTACTTGAAAAAGGTGCTTAGCACAGTGCCTGGCACTGAGAAGATGCTTAAAACATACTTACTCCCTTCCTTTCATGGATCGAATTGCTCTACCAAACTGGAGGATTGAACACAGCATTCCATCACACCTGTGCTCCCCATGCCCCGGATGCACTCCCTCCTTGTTTCCACCTTGCAGGACCCTCCTTAGCTTCCTTCAAGACTCAGTTCAGGGGCCACGGCCTCATCTCCCTGGCCCTTAGTGCTCTCCAACTCCTCAAATGACCTTGTATTTACCATCCAGTTGACATGCCCCATCCCCACCCCCTGAATAGAATGCAAGCTCTTGGAGGGCAGGGACCACTTCATGTTTGTCTCTCTAACTCTAGCCTGCTGGGTGCTCCATGTTTTATAGGTCATAGGACATGAATTCAGATCCCATTTTTGTCATTTACTACTAGGTGACCTTGGTCAAGTCGTTTCTCTCCTCAGAGTCTAGGGGATTGGACTGGATGGTATCTAAGGTCCCTACAACCTGTGATATAGAAACTCTGCATCTACTGACCTGCCTGGTTTCAACACGGAGGACCAAGATGTCCTTCCCAGGACAAACGCATAGTCTCTAATCTCCCCACCACAGGCCTTGACTGATACTGTCTCCCTCAGCCTCCTCTCCCCTCTGACTGGAGGGCTGGAGTCCCAAACTCCTCCCAATGCCTTCCTTTAAAGAAGGCAGAAATTGAACTCAGCTCATGCCGACTCAGCATCTGTTGGCTGCTCTGTCTGGTCTCAACTCCATGGAACAAGATGCCTCCACATATCCCAGGTACCCCCGAGTACCTTCTGGTCTCCCCCCTCTCCCCTGCCTGCCTCCATTTGTCTGTATCTCTCTCCATTAAATTGTGAGGGCATTAAATCCTTGAGGGCAGGGACTCTATTTCTTTTTATTAATTTTTATTAACTGTATCCCCAGCGCTTAGCACAGTGCCTGGCACATAGTAGGCACTCAATAAGTGTTTATTGGATTACATGAACTAAATATTTGTTGAACTGAATTGAACTGAATATTGAGCTAAGTCTAGCTGAGTAAGAAAGTTAACCTAGGTTCCACAGCCAAGTAAACTAGGACAGATGGCAAGAGAGAGGGAGGATGAGGAAAAAGTCCAGGGGACTCATCAGCCCCAGCTGGGCCTGGGGAAAGGTCAGAGGCATTTTAGTTATGAGCAACTTGTGTAATTCACAACCACATACAAAATTACAATTGCAATAATAAGAACTCGAATTTATATAGTACTTTGAGTTGTAGAAAATGTTTTCCTGACAACAATCCCAAAGGGGAAGTAGGACAAAATCATTAGCTTGGTTTTATAGATAAGAGAGTTAAGGTAAGAGTACTAAAATACTGCTCAAGCCTGTGAATGTTAGAGTTTGAACAATTCCAAGGAGAGAACAGGGACAGTGGGGTTGTTTTTTTTTTGTTTGTTTGTTTGTTTGTTTTATTTTGTTTTCATCTTTTTCTCTCCAGAGCTTCCTGGTGGCACAAAGCTGGTGATTATAGGAGTGGACTGAAAGGCAGAACACAGATGCATAAATATATGTGTTTGTACAAAACACTATTTCGAATGTTCCCATGGATCATATGATTGAGAAAGCTTCAAGGGGAAAGGGTGGGGACAAAGCTTAGGGCACATACCCCCTTTCCTTTCTGCAAGGAGCAAATAAGCTCTGGAAGTGAACTGCCACAGGAACTAATGACCCTTTCTCCCTCAGGCTACCCATTCGGTGTGGGTTGCTGGGTGTCACTGGAGAGAGGGAGCCGTTCTGCAGAGGACATTTCCATATACCTTAACTGAAGGAAGAATTAACTTCTTGGGAATGCTAAAGAGTGGCTGGGAGAGAGATACCGTGCTTAAGCAACTAAGCTTGAAGGCAGAGATTGTGCCCAGAGAGAAACATCCTCGATGGCCACTTACATACAGGAGGGGCGAAGCAGGACCATATGCCCTGGTTCCTAAGTTCTAAGAGATGCTCTACATCTTTACTGAGAATAGAGTGAGAGGAAAAAATCATACAAAACTAGTCATTCTCAAGTAAAGCTACCTTTCCCCAATTATTGATTTGTAGTCATCATAACCTGATTCTTAGCTTTGAATTTTTACAAGGACATTTTGAAACATTTTATTTATGTATTTGAAGACACTCATCTCTCTGCTGAGTACAAGATTCACATCACCTATCACATGTTGGACATGTTCACTTGGATGTCCCATACACAGACATCTCAAACTCAACATGTTTATAGTGGAACTCATCATCTTCTCTCCCAAGAATACCCCTACTTTTCCTTTTTTGGGGAGGGTGGGTGAGTATCAGGCCTGTGGTTTCATTGATATATAGTACTCCCAGTGAAGAACTTTCTATGCCAATGCACATCAGAGCCTTCTCTTTCATTTACCATCTGAGAGAGTTGCCTAGGGCACTAAGAGGTTAAGTGACTTGGCCAGGGTCACAATCAATATGTGTCAGAAGTGAAATTTTAACTCAAGTCTTCCTGTCAGTCCAGCTTTCCATCTACTACACCATGATTCCAAGTCTTTCTGACCCTCCTTTCCTAACTTCCCTATTTTTCTTGCAAACACCACTCACCTTTCTGCTACCCATACTTGCAACCTAAGTCATCCTTGATTTTCCCCTCTGCTAGTGGCCAAGTTCTGTGAAGTCTGCTTTCACAACATCTCTCATATCCATCGCCTTCTATCCATTCATACACCCACCTAGAACAAGGTTTCATTAATGCTCACCAGTACTAGTGCAATAACCTCTTAATTGCCCTCCTTACTTCTAGACTCTCATCTGTCTCATCTCCACCCAGCTGCCAAAATGTGCCCAAAGCAAAGATCCAATCACGTCACTCCCTGGCTTAAGAAGTTTTGATGGATCCTTATTTCCACTAAAGTAAAATAAAAAAGTCCTGCACTCTACATCCTAGCTCCAACAGACAACTTGCTGACCCCATAAATGACATTCCATCTCCCACCTCCATGCCTTAAATGAACTCCCCACTTCAGCTCTGCCTCATATAATCCCTAGGTCCCTTCAAGTATCTGCCTAGGTGCTGCCTCCTTTTATAAGGCCCTACCTGATTTCCCCAGCTGTTAGTGTTTTACTTCTCCAAAAATTATTTTATTTTTTTTATTGGTGTATGGGTTATGTTTCCCCAATAGAATATGAGCTCTTTGAGGACAAGAGCTGTTTTTCCTTTTGTAGTTACATCTCCACAGTCTAGTACAGTGGGCTGCATATAGGAGGTGCTTAAAAAAAAAGACTGCTGAATTGAAGATTAGCTCCAGGAAAAATATATCTTCATCCTTCTACTTCTTTCTATACTCCATTTCCCACTAATAAAAAACATCAAAATGTCAGCAGTCACAGAAGTTTAAGCAATGAGGACATTTTAATTGACTTATACATATTTTAGGAATGTCTAAGTAAATGTATTTACCATATTTTGTTTTCACTTTGGGCATCTCTTAAAGAAAGTGAATAAAAAGTTTCTAGAAGTTTCCAGCACACACACACACACACACACACACACACACACACACACACACACAGCTTTTGTAAATGTAATGCCATAATAATACCTTCAGGAGAAGAGATAAGTACACTAGAATGGTCTCCTTTGATTTAGACTAGTCATTTCACGGTTTCCCTGGGACTTAGCCCAGAGAAAATGAGTTCTTTGCAGAAATGGTGGTGGAGACGTAGAGATCAGGGAGTTTGAGGATGTCCATTCTGTCGGAACCTAAAAGGCCTTTACCTGCTTCACAACTGTCACGGTTCCTGGTGCCATGGCAACCACAGAGGCAACAGCAGCAGCATCATGGGTCTCTGTTCCCAGCTCAATAATTTGCTGAAGGATATTCACAGCTGTTGGATCAAGTCTTTCACCTTATTAGAAAGAAAAAAGCAAGAGACAATTAGAATCTAGAAGGTCCCCTTGTTAAGGGAAGCAAGAAATACTAGATGTCATTTGCAAAGAACACATAGATTTTTAGTCCCATGCCTTATTAGCAACAGACCTAGGGGAAAGTATTCACAAGTATTGACTAGTAAACTGAAACTCTTTTTTTCTTTTTTTTTTTATTATGGACAGATCTGAAATGAAATACTGATTATACATACAAAAAATGGTTATTTGGATGGGTGTCTCTTTTGCCAAAGTACTAGATTTAATCATATGAAAAGAATTTGAGCTCAGGACTCTCTCTGAATTATCTCTGAAGCTTGAAACATATATCATCATAGCAGCTTTTCAGGATATGCCAACTACCATTATCAGCTGTATGACCATCTGTAAAGCCATATGAGCACAGTACTATGACCCTTATCACTAATTTGCTACAAAGAAAATTATCTCTTTAAAAAAAAATGATCTGGCTTGATTGCTGTGATAGTTCAACTGTAGAAAATTTTGTGCCAATTTTCTCATTACTATGTCTAGCTTGTTAAAGGCCATTTTCTAGTGTGAGTTAACACATTATTGATGGAAGAAATTCAGATGTGTTCAGTTTAGAAAAGTGAATATGGTTTGTAATTGTGCATATGAGTTTTATATAACAAAGACGTGTACATGAAGAGAGAGCTGTTGGAAGGGAATTAGAATTTTCAACTCAATTCAATTCAACAAATTGTATTAAGTACTTTGTTTTAAGCAAGAGACTATAATCAAACTCCCCCCCCAAAAAAAAACAATTAAAAAAATACTTTCAATCATAGGATTTCAGTGCTAGAAGGGAGCTCAGAGATCAGCTAATCTAACCCATATTTGGGCAAGGACCCCTTTTCCAACATTCCTGACAGGTGGCCTTCCAATCTCTGTTTGGAGAATTCCAGTGATAAAGAACCCTCTATCTCCTGTGACCCTATACTTCACATTTGGAAAGCGCTAACTCTTAGAAAGTTTTTTCCTCATATTATTTATACGAAGCCAAAATGTTTCGCTCTCCAGCCTTCACCAAACTAAACAACAAAAAGTGAAAAACTTTTGTCCTTAAGTTTACAGAATTAAATGTTTTATTAACTTCAAACACAGAATTATTCTATATGTCCTCAAGTTTTGAATAGTTACCAAGTGTTTGAAAAACCATAAATCCATCTTCCAAGAGGAAGATAAATGTAAGGAGGACCTCAACTCTAGGCTGCTTATATAGTAGAGAGCTGTCTCCCTCTGGATGAGAGGATATTCTCCAGGACCCTAAACTGAGGTGAGGAACTCATCTTCTAAATTCCCACTAGGCTCCTAAAGTGCAAAAGAAGAACCAACTGAGTTTCCTTAAGTTGCCTGGTTCTAATACAGGAATTTTCTATGAGGTTTCTTAAGATCAGAAATACAAGAGTCTCTTGGTCCTTGTGGAGCCTAAAACAATATGATGATTTCTGTACAGTAGGGGTATAAGAGCTAAAGTGTTAACTTCAAGACCAGTTCAGGCTAAATTTCAGTTAGAATGGAGAGTGGTGATTCTCAAAGAAAACATCTTGATTTCAAAAAAAATTGCCTCCCACTTCCTACAGCTCTGCCTCACAATCAAATGAAATTCTGGATGGTATAATACAGTATATTTACACTTGCACTGAACCACCCTGAGTATTCTCTTCATTTTTGAGAATACAATCAAGAAGCTGGCTTTCTCTGAGTAATTTGTGATCACCACTTTGTTTTTCCTACTTTTGTTATTTATTTTTGTTTGTTTGTATGCTTTGAAATGACGATCGCCATTGCCAAAGAGAAGTTTCTCTAACTGGAACACTATTTGCTGTGGTCAGAGAAGATAAAGGGGGACATTTTAAAGAAGCTGGCTAACTGTCATTGGCTCAGTCCTAGGCTTTCCATCATTGTCCACTAACTCTACCCTGAGAGAGACATGGGAAACTCAAGTAAATGAGCAAGAATCTCAGTGGGACTCAGATGGCTAAGAAACTGGAAAGCAGGACACACAAGAATCAGTCGATTGAACAAGAGCTATTTACAATAGAAAAGAGAAGTCTTAGGAAAGACAGGGCAGCTTTCTGAAGGGCTATTTTATATCCTTAAGAGATTAGGCTCATCCTGCTTGAATAATACAGGGTGGAACTAGGAGCAAAGGGTAAAAGTTGTAGAGAATAAGATCTCGGAAAGGAAAAAACCTCCTTAAAAAAAAATAGAACAGGCTGCCTGAAGGGGCAGGAGGCTTTCCAACTTTAAGCATTGTTTAAGTGGAGGCTGGATCACTACATTTCTTGTAGGCTGTAGAGGGAATTCTTGATAAAGCATGAGTTGGCCTAAGTAGCCCCTGAGGTTCCTTTGAGTTCTGAGGCTCGGTGAAGAATCAAACCTTTAAACTTTAAACAAAAGAAAAACCTAAAATTCATTCCCACCTTTCAGTTACTTGCAAATCATCCTCTTCTTTCCATCTCATTCACAAATAGTGTGGAGCTGTGAAGCCCCACGACAAATGTTTGACTCTGGGTAGAATCTTTCAAGAACTTAAGAACTCTCAGGAGGCCATATATAGTGTCTATTCTTTAATTAATGAAAGTGAAAATCTCTAAAGTGAATGAGGATGATGGAACTCAGGACACAGAGGTTTAAGTAATTCCTCCTACTCCACATTTAGGACTGAAAAGGATGAGGCAGAATTGAAAATATATTATGTTATAATGACTTTAAGCCTCTCTCTGAGCCTCAATTTCCTCATGTGTAAAATGAGGGGGTTGGACTAGATCATCTTTCAGATTCCTTCCAACTTTAAAATTCTGTAATTCTATGTGAATATAGCATTAGACTTTAAAAATAATTTTTGAAAATTTTGAGACCCTCACTGAGACAGCTATAGCTATATCCTAGTATGTCTTAAAGTCGATTCTGTGAATCATAAAGTATAGAATTTAACTGCTGTAGGTGGATGAAAAAAATCAGAGCAAGAAGGGATGTCAAGCTATGACTTGGTACAACTTCATTGTAAGAAGTGAGCAGATGTCTTTACGTCCCAGAAGAGATGGCTAGGAGACCAGTATGGACAAGTATAAACAACACAGGAAAGGGTACTAGGGGTCAGAAGACCTGGCTTTGGGTTCTAGCTCTGCCATGTGCTAGTCTTGTGAACACAGTCAATCACTGAACCCCAGCTTTTACCTAGAAAATGACTATAATAATAATACCTGCTCCGCTAACTTCATAATGCTATTTTGAAAACAGGAATATTGTATGAAAAATGTTTTGAAAATTATCAAGCAATATATAAAAACTTGCTATATTTTTCACATCTCTATTTATAGATGTCTTAGAATTGCAAAATTTAGATCTGAGGAAATTGAGGGGATTAGAATATCAAGTGGTAGTGCGAGTTGAGTGAACCACATTGACTGGATCTTATGACTCAATCTGGAGCTAGCTCACTTTCATTTCAATTATGGGTCTTATGGGTCGAGTCTAGTTCAATTTCTGCCTTGTGAGAAAACTTGATTCAATTGTGGGGACTGTGAGAGGACTCTGTTGCATTGCTTGAACCTAGCTTCATATGGATGGGAAGCTGGACCATCTCTACCTGCTGCTTGAGCGACTCTTAACTAAGACCTAGGTTACACTGACCAGAAGCTCAGTCAGATCCAAAGATTGATTCAAGGAGTTTTCTCACAATTGTACATTTCAAGCAATCCATATGTCTATCTGAAAACGGGCCCCCTACTGAGCAATCAATTATTGTTTCCATGTTTCTTTGATTGTTCAGACACTTGGCAGGGAATGGGACACGTCTTTTTCTGAATTCAGGGAATTGCACCTGTTCACTCTCCTCCTCCCAACTTGGAAACTCCCTAATCTTTCCTCCAATTAGAAATCATATTACCTAATGTTATACCCTGGTTGTTTCCTTCTAATTAATTGGTCTCATTTGATTGTTTTTAATGCATAAAAATCTGTCTTCCCTGTATTCATGGTCCAGTGCCAAAGCTGAAGAAGGCAACTGGCATACACTGCTTAATAAATGGATATTCTTGGAACAGCAAAGCTTTGTTTCCTCAGTCATTTCATCTTTCACCCACCACAATCTTGCTAGTAAATAGCAGAGACAGGATTCAAACCAGGTTTCCTGACTCCCGATATTTAAAGGCAGTTGCTTCTGTCAAGTCAGAGATAGTTTCCTTTTGCAGCTACCAGGGCCTTGTTCCAAGACATCATCCCATGCATGGATAAAGACAGAGATTCATTGGAGGAAATCTTTTATTAAACTCTCTCACCATTCTCTGAGGTATATCTGAGGTCCTGTAGAGCTGCTACAGCTGCCTGAGTTCCTTGAACATCTTCTTCAGCTTCTGTGATATGAAGGTACTGGGTAGATGATTCCTCAGAAATTTCTGTAGTTAGCTAAATACAAATGCTTATTAAAAGAATGCTTTTCCCGGAAAAATAATTCATCTATTGGCTTGATGAACAATAAGTGACAAGACAGACAACAACATGTAACAAGTCCTTGACATCCCATTGTCGGAGAATAAGCTATTTCACCTATAAAAATATCCTAAATAACTAAAGTTTACTCTTTTAAGGGACAAAAGTATTTTAACTATTTTTGGTGGAAATATTTTTCCCCAAAATGTATTATTATTTACATATTTTGTAATGAACAGAATGAACATAATTTGATCTCAATCTATGATCATATGCTCTTTTTTCTTAATAACTCAGGGTCATTATTAAAATCATTTCTGGTACTATATTTTGATATATAACATCCTTAGGAGCTATTGAGGAATATGTGGCTGTTTTTTGTTACATGAAGTGGACCACGACAGCTGCGATTGTTTCCTTTAGTTTTCTGTCCTCATTTTATATTTATTATCTTTTTTGCCATCAGTTGTCACTTTTTACTGTTCTAAGTATATTTTATTAACATAATATTGACATTTAATCAACATTGATAATCAATAATAGTAATATTTAAGTAACAGTGATAATATATTAATGTAATATAATTAATATTAACATAATCTAATTAATATATAATAAAAGGCAGCCTGTATATTAAATAGAAGACAACCAACC
This sequence comes from Vombatus ursinus, assembly GCF_900497805.2. Classification (NCBI taxonomy): domain Eukaryota; kingdom Metazoa; phylum Chordata; class Mammalia; order Diprotodontia; family Vombatidae; genus Vombatus; species Vombatus ursinus. The sequence continues at coordinate 1,424,153 of NW_020953958.1, forward strand.
AGCCTTGGAAGAAGTAGAGTATTCAAATCCTGCCTTTGACCAACACTAGCTGTGTGATTATTGGTAAGTCACTTAGCTTCTCAAATGCACAGGCCCTCTCTAAGGCAACTTTTCTTTAGAAAACTATCAAATTCTATAAGTTATAGAGGAGTTCCTGATCACATAAGTGGGGAGTTTCTACAAAAAGAATTCTATACACTAATAGAAACACAGCTTTAGACCTATCCAAGCAACAGCATAGAATATAATTAATTAAATTATTAAATAGTATATAAATGATACAAATTCATGTTTATATAGTGCTTTAAAGTTTACAAAAGATTTTCCTTGTGACAACCCTGTGAGAGATATCACTGCTACTCTTAATTTGCTGATGGCTTGTCTATATACCTTCCTAAGTCAACAGGCTCTGGGTGAGTGCTTAAGAGGGCTTCCCTCTGCCTGTTATGGAACAAAATGGATGAGCTCTGGAGTTGTGATCTTCCATGTTGTTTCAGAAGGAATTTTTTATTTACTTTTAGGGTTATGACTGTATTTCTGATGTTGGGGGTAAGTGAGAATGTGTCTTTCAGGGAAGTAGAACTTGAACAAATATTATCACAAATCTATGAGAAATTAATATAGATTGACATTTATAAATGTGGTTTTTGTTCAGAATTCTTTTTTATGGAGAGTAAGTTCTTAGAGTAAATTGTGACAGCACAGGAAATAATGTCCAATAAACTTTTATCAGGTGCCTACTCTTGGCAAAGCAACACTCTATTCGCTTTTGCACTGAATGCAATTAATTTATCTACAATAGCCATGTTTTAGACCTGGAACACTAGCTTTGAATTTGATTATAAATTTAATACAGTTTTTGTAGGTTTTTCTTCAGCATGACCACCGACTTCAATTTCTCTCCTGACAGGCAGAAGAAAGGAAGGGGTTAGAGAAATACAGCACTAATTCTCCCCTTCCCTTAGCAATCTGTCTAATAGGTGCCCAGACATACCTTACTTTTGCTCCCTTTCCAAAATTTCATGTTTTAAATGAAGAAAACAAGCATTCACCTAAGGAACGAAGCTTTATTCAAAGAGCTTCAGGCTTTGTTTATCATGACAATATCCAGAGTATCAAATATGGTCTTTGAAGATTCTATAATTTACATAGTTAATAACTGAAGGTATTGCCAAGGAATTATACCTGCTGTGTGTGTCAATCAGCAAACCTCTATCTTTATTTTTGAATCTTAGGAGAAAGAATGGCTTTATAGATCTGGTGATGACAACTACCACCAATTAAAGATTTACCTCCCACTTAGTGTCACCATCACTTTCCACTAATTTCAAACCATGTTTATTCTTCAAATGCCTGTTGAATTCCCATTTAGTACCATAAACAAAGCTGCAAACTGGACACTTTATGCCACCTGCAAGAAAGGACAAGGCAGATTTAAAAAATGATGTTATTCCCTTTAGATGGTTACTCCAACTCTGCAGAATGGACTGCTAAACTTCAGAAACTGAGGATCTGGAAATGAAAAAAATTTTGCTTACTCGAACCTGCCATTATTACTATTTTTTAAAGAACAGGGTAGAGGAGCAGCTAGGTGGTATAGTAAATAGAGCACTGGCCCTGCAGTCAGGAGGACCTGAGTTCAAAATCTGGCCTCAGACACTTGACACTTACTAGCTAGGTGACCCTGAGCAAGTCACTCAACCCCACTGCCTAGCAAAAAAATAAAACAAACAAACAAAAAAAGAATAGGGTAGAGCTGTGGGAAGAGCAGTGGACTGAGATTAGAGGATATGAAATCAAGCTCTGGTCCTGTCATCCGATGTCTATGGGAGGAGAACAAGTCACTTACCCTCCCTTATCCTCACCATAATTACTGTTCTTCTATCTATCTATTTCAAAGGGTGTTACAAGGATCAATTTTTTTAAAAAAATTCTAAAATGCTTTGTAGAGGGGTAAGTTTAGGTCTGTAAATTCTTAGCACAACTCACCATAAAAGAATATTAATAGCAGAGATATTGTTCGAATATTTTTTACCTTTTTTAAATTTTAGAATTTAAATCACAAAGGCAAATCACAAATAATTTTGGTAGAGAGGGGGATAAATAGGTTATGGTGACTTTGAACTCTGCCAATCGCTCCCCCAATAGCTGATTTAGACTATCTTATTGTTGTTTTCTATCACCCAAGAAATATTTCTATAAAATTATTTGAAAAAAATTTTTAATATACATTTTTCAATAAGAACAAAATATCAAAATCCATCATATCCTTTTTGTTTCTTGAATAGAACAAGATATAACAGAATTTGTCAAGGATTTAAATGCTTTAAGAGAAAGAATGCTAATCCCCAAATACAGATTTTGCATATTCCTGAAGTTAGAGTTTGGTCTATCTAAACTGGTATCAGAGAAGAGATATCAAAATTTCAAGGATGGATACAATTTCTTTGACGCATTTAACAGGTATTACCTTTAAAAAAAATAAACACAGAACTCACAATATTCTGCTGCATAAGCGTAAGTTAAAAATCATCTAAATCTAATCCTCATCCAATGAAGTGTTTCCTGCTAAAATACCTTTCCCAGATGAGCATTCACAGTCTCAGGTGAAACATGCAGTGAATCATAGAGTCATTTGCAGCAAATCATGGAGTCACGATGTCAGAGTTGGAAGGCACCTTAAAAATCACACAGTCCAGCCTGTAGCAGGCAGGAATCTATTCTATGGAAGCCCAATATGCCGCTATAACAAGAGAAGCTCTAGGGAGGTTGAATCCAGCCCCTCCTGAAGCAGCCCACTCTACTTTTGGATGGTGCTAATTATTAGGAAATGTGTCCTGTGAGCCAGACAAAATATGTTCCCCTAAAACATCTCCCCACTGTTCCTAGTTCTGCTCTCTAGGTTCAAGCAAAATCAGGCCCTTCCACAAGACAGATTTTAAAATACTTGAAGATGGCTAGAATCATCCTTCTTCCCTGTCCCCCAACCCCAAATCTTTACCAGTCCCTTCTCTTGATTCTTGTATGGTATGGTTTACAATCCCTTTCCTTTGGAAAAGCTCAAGATTGTCAAAGTCCTTAAGAGTGATGCCCAGAATGGGATATATTTCAGATGTGGCCTGACCAGTGCAAAGCACAGCTGGCGTATACAGCAATAACTCATATGTCTAAGGTGCTCTGAGATCTATTAAAAAAAAAAGTTTCTTACAAAACCCTATAAGATTGTTACTACAAATGTTATTTATCCCCATTTTACAAAGGAGGAAACTGAGGCTCAGGATCATGTAGATACTGCTTAGAATTGAGATTTGTACCCAGATCCCCTAATTTCAAGCTTCATATGAAATAACACTTGTTTTGTTCTGGACACCTTAATTATGTTAATGAAGTTTCAAAGTACATTTAACTTTTAGGCTTCCAGGGCCTACCAATGGTTGCTGTTATACTTGTGGGGCACTAAAATCTCCTATGATTTCAGGTCATTTTCCCCCAAATTTGTCTTGCCATGCCTTCCCCAATACTGTACACGTGCAGATTAAAACAAAAACAAAAACAAAAACACCTAGTTTTTTCTTTACATGTCTTTCTAATAAACTGTCAACTTTTGAGATTTAGGCCATGATCTTAGTTTGCCAAGATCACTTTGGATTCCAGGTCTGAGAGCCAACATGGTATATTAGCTATTCCCCTAACTTCATATCATCTGAAGATTTGATAAGTATACTTTTTAATGTTTCTATTCAGGTCATTGACAGAAAGGTTGAAAAGAGAAAAGAATAGAGCCCCGCAGCAATGCACCTACCTTACCTAAAAAATGATCCCATAAGAAAAAGGAAATAGAAGTCAGTCTGGAATGAAGAGCCTTTGACAAACCCATCCTGCTCTTAGTTATCACCACTTCCCTTTTCAATCATTTTTATTTCCTATAGTAGCATTTTCCTGGTAGTAAATAATTAAAATGCCTATTTTTAAGGAGCAAGGTTTCTGAGCTGTAACTAAAAAAAATATGTCTACCAAATTTTCAACTTTCCAAGAGACTGGCAGAGGAACATGGGAAAGTTTTGATACAATGACTTGGTTGTTCTGAAAAATCAGATAAAATGACTAAGAAATTATATTTAAAAGGGATCTGATCATTCCCTTATGAAAAATAAAGTAAAATGTAAATAGTTACAGATATAGTTAAGATCATGCATGTACCTATTTATGCAGCTAGGAGCAGTTAGGTGGCATAGCAGATAGAGCACTGGGCCTAGAGTAGGAAGACCCGAGTTCAGATTCTGCTTTGGACTCTTATTAACTATGTGACCCCAGGCAAGTCATTTAACCTCTCACTGCCTCAGTCTGCCCAACTGTAAAATGGGAATAATAACAGCACCTATAATCATGAGATAATATTTGTATAGCATTTGGCACAGAGCCTGGCACACACAATAGGTGGTTAACAAATGTTTCCCCCCGACTCCCCTTTCCCTTCCTTTCTCTCCCTTCATTAGAAAGTAGGTTATCTAAGAACAAACTGTTTTCGTTTTTCATTTGGGTACTCCAACATATAGCACAGTAGCTGACAAATAGTAAATACTTAATAAATGCTTATGATTTGAATTGATATATTGCATCTGTTGGTTCAGCTCACTGTCAGCTAAAAGATGTTTAATGCATCATTCTACAAATAGACTTTCTGGTCTATTATTTTATTTGATAGCAGGGTTTCTACGAAAGTCATACCCTAAATAGAAACCAAACACCTTTGCCTCACCATGCAGTAAGGAACACATTCAGATTTTGATAATTAGAGTCCAGGAGAGAGGGGGATTATAACCACAGCATCATATAATGCCAGAGATAACAGGGAGAGTTAAGATCTTCTAATCCAGGCCTCTCATTTTATACTGAAGAAACTGAATTCCAGAGTAGTAAACTGATTTGCCCAAGGTCATATGACTAGTTTGTGCCACAGCTGGAAGTTTGTGTTTTCAGTCAGAGATTGGCACTCTTTCTGTCAAACCCCAAGACATGTGCCTAGAAATGTGGTAAAATTGAATGAGATCTGGAGTCAGAGAACCTGAGTTCAAATAGACTCGTCTTTGTGACTTGAGCAAAATTACTTCGATTTTTGGGCCTTAGTTTTTTCACCTATAAAAAGATAGGGCTGGGCTAAATTACCTACCTTTCCAGCTCTAGGGCCTATGACTGTATGGTACTAAAGCCTCAGAGAAGCTCCTCTAGTTTCTATTAGCTATCTTCTCTGAAAGACTGGTCATGGAAGCCAAATCCCAAACGATTCAGAAACCTTAAGACAAGGAGGAACTAAATGAATGGACATTCTTCTGAAAACCCAAAATGTCATTCTGAATGTCAAGGAAAGCTGCATCTGTTTGTTCTATCTCAATCAAAGAGAATAAAACTCAACTTAACTTTTAGGCTCTTTCACTGTCATTTTCTATTCACTTTCAGTTCGAACCATTAGCAAACCTTCATAGGACAGATGAAACACTGCTACTCTTTTCTCTTAACCTCAACTTTCTTCTCCCTTCATAGCTTTAATACTAAATAGTTCATATAAGCAAACTATCTATGATTAAAGTTAGGGTAAAGATATTAAGAAATTAAAGATTCCTTTATCAGTGCTTTTTGGGAGAAACTAATTTAGGAATACTGGCCCATATTATATTTAAATTAAAAAAATATAACAATACCCAGCATTAATTAAAGCTTCAATAACCTTTGTCATTGTAACTTTTAATTAAGGAACAACAAATGACAATGGGTAATCTATGTTGAATGGGTAACTGTGTCAGTTAACTGACATCAAAGCCAAGAAAAAACTAATTTCTACTCCAATTCATCAAATACATAGGCAACTATTAGGGAAGGTCAATGAAAGACTTGGCGCATCTACTTCGTGCACTGACTCTAGAACTTACAATCAATTGCTAATGAAAATGGAGCTCCAAATCATGATTTTCCGATGAATTACCCAACTGGGCAAAAGTACAAGTCCTTTGAAAGCAATTAAACAAAGCCCACTGTAGTAGCTCCCTTTTTGAAAACTGGTATCCTTAGAGAGAGTTACAGGTATTGGCTTAATCATGATATGGCACTAAAATATCAGGTCCTTCATATAAGTTGACATTATTAAAATTCAATTTTATTTTCAGCAATATAACTATAAATAGACTTTATTAAGTTGAGCATCAGGGTGGCTTGTGTCTATTTCTGGCTCTGCCATTTCAAATTTCATTCAATAACAAATCAGTAAGCATCTATTATCTATGAGTCACTGTGTTAGACACTATTAGGTAAAAATACAGAAATATGCTCAGCCTCTGCTCTCAAGGAGTTTACATCATACAGGAGAATACAATATATATATACAGATAAGTAAATACAAGATAATTTGAAGAGGTAGAAGTGAGCATTCCCAACGAGTAGGAAGGCTTCCTCTAGGAAGTGGTAAGCCCTGAAAGAGGTTAGTGATTCTAAGACTCAGAGGTGATGAGGAAGTACATTTCAGGCATGGGAAGTGAGTCTGTACAAAGGAACAGATGATGACAGGAGATAAAATGCCAGGTTGGAGGAAGAGTCAGAATGCATTCTCCTCTGGTCAAAATGGCCAAAAGGGGAGGAGTGTGAAATAATTCTGAAAATGTAGACTTGAGCCAATCTAGGAAAGGACTTAAATGTCAAACTGAGGAGGTTATGGAAATTCTAGAGGCATGGGGAACCAGAAGGCTCTTGAGGAATGGAGTGACATGATCTCACCTCCATTTTAGGAAAAGTATTTTGGTATCTGTGTGGAGGATAGATTTGAGGGAGGAGAGATTAGTAACAGGAAGATCAATTAGGAGGTTATTAGAAGAGTCTAAGGGAGTGCTAATGAAAACTTGAACTAGGGTGTTGATCATATTAGTGCAGAGAAGGGACTACTGGTAAGAGATATTGTGGTGGAAACTGAACAGATAATAGAAGGTAAGGTCTATACTAAAAGGTGCTCTATTGGTCTAAAGGGGCTGATGAATTTTCCATATAAGCTAAACTTATACCCAGAAAAATAGCACCCGACTTTTTGGCCATATTAAAAATGACAATTTTAATTTCTCCCTAAAATAAAACATATATATATACACACACACACATTTTTTTTTGGTGACGCAATCAAGGTTAAGTAACTTGCCCAAGGTCACACAGCTAGTAAGCGTTAAGTGTCTGAGGTCACATTTGAACTCAGATCCTCCTGACTCCAAGGCCAGAGCCCTATCCACTGCACCATCTAGCTGCCCCTTATATATATACATAAATTTTTTTAATGTTATAGCTGTAACTAATAGCAGTGGCATTTAGGATGATATTGTGAAAAGCACATTGAACTTAAAAATCAGCAGGTCTAGGTCTGAATCTTCTTCCTTACCCTCCTGATAGCTGCCACTTACTACCTGTGTGAGAGCAAGTCACTTATTTTCTTCATTTATAAAATAAGGGCGAAACACAGTACATCTTTACAGTACATCTATCAGGAAATCATCTCCTAAGACTCTAAGTACCATGGTAAATCATCATGTAGAAAAACGAAAGTTCCCGGTAGGGCATTTTCCCCTTCACCATGACCAGGATGAACTTTGGGACCCTTCAATGACATACATGGATGGGCATTATCTGAATAATTTCATCTTATTTAATTATAGTGGAACAACACTGATCCTTTGCACATTTAGAGATGTCTCTAATGCCAAACTTGGAAAGAACATCTATTCATTATTTTACCCTGAGGCATTATTCAGAGTTCTATTCATCTGTATAAAAGCAAGATATTATAAAAATCTCCTACAAATGCTTTTGGGGGGGGGGGGGTAGGCAGTACATTCTATTCAAAACAAAGAAACAACTTCTGGAAATTATCCGAAGTAAAATTTAGAAATCAAACTCTGCCCAACAGCTCATCATTTTAAGAAGAGAGTAATTTGATCTCTAATCTCATTTCATTTTCCCAGCCTTCCCCCCATTCCCTCTCCTCCCTAACCCTCCCCCCACTCCCACCATGAACTATAAGAGCTTTGTGTTCCCTGATTTTCTAAATGCGTTTCAAACTATACAAGCTCTCTGATCACCGAGATTGCTCCCTTTGGTCTGCCTGCCAAAGGCACAATAGTACAGCCTCCCTGGGGAAGCAGAAAGCTTGCACTTGTCTCCTCCCTCACTATGTTCCTTTGAAAGGAAAGAAAGCATGCTTCTTAGGAAGGAGGCTGAGAATACCTCTCCTCTAAGTATCAAGGGGAAAAACTAAGATCCTAGCACAGATGATCACTGGTTGGAATCAGTCTTAGAAGGTTAGCTGAACATTTTTAGTGGCAACACTTTAAGCTCAGCAGATTTTTTTTGGGGGGGGGGCAAAGGCAAAAGTTTGGAATCAACAGCGCAATAACAATCATAAATCAGATCACCAGAGCAAGTCATACCAGCAACAATAAAACCCCCTAATTCCCTGCCAATTCTTCCAAGCACATGGAGGGTACTGTAGTGGCCACTACTCCACTAACACTAACTCTGGTATTATAGCAAAACATCCACTTTTCTGTGCTTCTGTGCAAAGGGGTGATTTTAGGACTAATGAGACAATACAAATTACCCTGACCCCATCAGCTTGGTGTGAGGGAACCAATGCCATGCAGAAAGATCGATGAACTGGGCATCAGCTATGTTCAAGTTCTAGATTTGAAATTTGAACTTCAGTTTCTTAACCTGTAAAATGGGTAAAATAATTAATGTATAACCTACCTCTATTGTGAGGCTATTGTGATAAAAGTGCTTCATAAGCCCAAAAGCTCTAGAGAAATGAGCTATATGATTAATAATCAAAGAAAGATTAGAAATCCAAAGCATTATTTTTAGTAAAGAATGGCTTCAAGACTTCATTAACAGCTGTATCTTGTTTTAAGAAAGTTTGATACAAGAAGCAATCAATCAACACTTATTAAGAATTTATTAAGTGCCTACTGTGTGACAGGTACTGTGTTAGGTTCTGGGGATACAAAGAAAAAAACCAAAATAATCCCTGCCTTCAAGGAGCTCCCATTCTATCCGGGGAACCAAGTACACACATAAAGAAATGCAAAATATATACCAAGGAAAATACAAGATAATTGGTGGGTAGGAGGGGGAATTATTGGCAACCAGTTGTCAGTGTTTAAGAGGAATTTGGTGACACTGAAGAGAGACTAGAGCTGGGGCAAAAAACAACTAGAAATCATCTACAAGAGATTACAATCTTAACCATAAGGACTGGTAAGATGATGTCTAGCACATAGTAGGTGCTTAATAAATGCTAGTTGACTGATTCGCAAGAGTGCAGAGAAATGGGACTACTTCATATCTTTAGGGCTCACCCATAGCTGAGGGTGGGAAAAGGAGTAATCTAGCAAGAGATGAAGGAGTAGTCAGACAGGTAAAATACATATTTACAGAATATGTGGTCATGTTTATTCTTGTATAACAACAACATAGTATCTTATATTTGTCGTATAATAGAAAGAGCACTATGCTTGGCATCCTATGACCTAGGTTTGAGCACCGGCTCTGCCATTTTTGAAATATGACAAAAATGGAGTCTGGGATAACTCTGATTGTACTGAGAGAGGCACGGGGTCCAGAATTAGGAAGGTAATAGTCCAGATATCACCTTTGGAATAATACATTCGGATCCAAGTGCCGTATTTTATGAAGCTCACTGACATTCTCTAACTTGTCACTAAAGGAAGGTGTTTAGGATGGTGGCAAAAGGGCCTAAAGAACCTACCCTATAAGAACAGAGTGAAAGAACTAGGAATGTTTAGCCTAAACAACAGAAGACAGTGTGAAAACTCTTCAAGTGTTTCAAGGACTTTCACATGGAACAAGACTACAACTTGATGTGTTTGACCCAAGAGGTAGAGACTTGATAAAATAAAAACTTTTCCTAACAATGAGAGCATTTCAAAAGCGAAATGGGCTGGACTTCAAGAAGAGGTAGGATATGACCGCTTGGTGAGACTGTATAAGGTTATATGTTCCTCTGTTCCTCTTCCCAACCACCCTTTCACTCACCTAACTAGCCCATAGGGCAGCAAGCCGGCCTAGCTGAAGCAGTAAGAAAACACCCTGAGGGAGAGACAAGAGGTAGAATGTGTAGACATACCTCCTTGTCTATAACTTCCTCTCAAACCCTAATGTACAAAGTTCAGGACCCTGAGCCAGAGAGCCCTGGGAACAGCACAGTCCCCACAGACTGTCAGCCTTGCTTCTATCCTAAGCCTCATGCCTATCACTAAGAGGAGTAATAACTGGGAAGAAGTGCAATATAAACATATACTCTCACCAATACCATCTGATACTAACTGCTACTGACGAACAGGTCAGCATAAGGGCCTCAGAAATGACAGAAACATCTGAATCCCGGTCCTGCCTCCAGTCCAGCCCCCAAAGCCACCATCTTCCCAGGAAGCAAACACCATGAAAACGGGACCTAGCAACTGCTTCTGCGGGGGCTGTAGTTTCTGCCTCCTCAGCTGCTAAAGACCCAGAAAAAAGTCCTGAACCCCCCAAATCTTTGGCATTGTCCAATGGCTCAACATCAGAAAATGTCATTTTTATCAGTACAACTGATATTAAAGAAGATGCATTAACATCTGCTTTGCTGCTGCACCCTAAGGGCTATGGGGCTTTTCCATCTTACTTGTAGCTAAAATCTCTTCCATGTATGTCTTTGACATTAGACTATCAGATCCCTTAGACAAGGGACTGTCTTGTTTTTCATGTATCCACCAGTGCTTTGTATACAGGATACACTTTAAAAATACTTTTTTATTCATTCATTCAGATTCACAATCTCAGAATCATCCTTTGCTCTTCCTTTTCCCTTGCCACCAATACTAAAGCAGCCTTTTTTTTTTTTATTCTACTTCACAACATCTTGCTTCATCTCTCCATTTCACCATAACCACCCTAACTCATTTCCTCATTACATTTCATCTGGACTACTGAAAAATACCTCCTATTCTCCCTGCATTCAGCCTCTCACCTTTACAGTCTATCAACCACACAGCCGCCAAAGCAATTTTCCTAAAGCACAGATCTAGCCATGTCATTCTTCTGCCCCAGGAGCTCCTAAATGTCTCTAGGACAGAATACATTTATTTTAACATTTATTTAAACATCTGTTTAACATTTAAAATTCGTCATGATCTGACTTGACTACTTTTCCAGGCTCACGGTATGTTGTTCTCTTTTACTAGCCAAACTAGCCTACTTGCCTCTTCTCATACATAACAACCACTCTCTTGCCCTGTGCCTTTGCATCCCATGCCTGAAATGCATTCCTCCTTCTCCTCTGCCTCTTAGGATTAATCCTTGGTTTCCTTCTTTCCAGATCCTGATCCCTGCTGATACTTTATGTTTATGGAACATGGTATAGTGTGGAAAACACTGGATTTAGAAGAAGAGGAATCTGTGTTCAAATTCTAGTTCTGGAGATCAAAAATAGCCAAAGACTGAGCTCAAAGCAAGGATGCTTTGGGATCCAATGAGGCAGGCTTCATGATGGTCATGGAATGTTTTTAAAGAAGTAGAAGGTCTGAAGACCATTTAATCTCAACCCTCTCATTTTAAAAATGAGAAAACTAAGGCCTAGAGAAACAAGGATTATTGAGGATTAGATAGGCAGTAATATAATTTCCTTTTTTCCCCCCTCACTCTTCTTAGTCTTAAATATGTAAAAATCTACAAAATGAGAACTCATAATTAAAAAAAAATTCTATGATCATCAATGAAACAGTCTCAATGGATCCCCAGGGCATATCTTTTTTTCCCCCTGTCCAGTCACTGGCTATATTGTCCCTCAAATTTGTATCACAGAAAAGATCCTAAGTGTATGTGTGTGAGAGAGGCAAGGGGAGAATTGGAGAGCTTGAGGTCAGGAGAAACTATCTGCCAGGTTTTCTGGAGCAGCCTCCATGGGTACCAGGCTTAATCACATGTCACTGACCCAGCCACCCTAGCAGAAAAGCAAAGTACACTGTTGTTTTAACTCAACAATCAGAAACAATTGGAACAGCTAGCTCCAGAATCCAAATAGGAAAAATTGGTCCTAAGGAAACTGTAACCATTATAATCTACTCATTAAAGAAAATCCAATGTGCCACCTTACCTTTACCTCCAACGAATTTCTTTAGAATTTTTCTGAATTTCTCAGATAATTCTCCTATGCCATCATACCAAGCTCTTCACAAAGAAGGGTCTGGTCAGTTCATTTTTCTTACACTCAGATTCATTTCATGGTCCATTAATATAAGCGGAGCATCACTCAAAATTAGAAAACTTGCAGTGTATACAACATTTCCAACAGCAGACTCATAAATCACTGTTCTCTGATTTGTTTAGTGGATTTATAAAATTGCCTTTTGCTTTAAATAGTCACAGGGTTTAAACAGAAGTATTAATTAAAATTAAAATTAAAATAAGGCATATTGCAAGAATACTTTCTTCCAAGGGAACGATCAAAACTCAGATATAAAACAGCACTTCTATTTATGTCAACAATATAAGCTCAAAGGCTTCATGAAAAGAAGATAATCATGTGCCAAGAAAAGAAGCAAAAATTTAAGCTTTTCAATGTAAGACTAGATCTTGTCCGCTATGATTAGTTAAACTGTCTCTGAATGAATCCTTCCATGACTCAGAAGCTCCCTCGAAAATCTAGCAGATCTCAGAGAAGCCGTAGCCAGAGCCCAGGGAAGCATGCTTCAAACAGCAGGTACTTTACAAGTGGTCTTTGAATGGATGGATGGATGGCTAACAGTTCACATTTATTTAGCTCTCTACAGCCTTCCAAGTGCTTTCCTCACAATTCCAAATAACAGGTAATACAAGTTATCACCATGCCCACATTACACATACGGAAACAGACTCTGAGAGAGAAAGTGACATCATTGCCAAAGCAAGGATGAAGTTCTATATCTTCTAGCCCCATTTTCAATATTCTCTGAAGTACCCCATGCTGCCAGTGCTGATAAATCACTAAGTAAGGGAAATGACTCTGAAGTAGTTGCCCTTCTGATGGACGGCAGGCATTTTGACAATCTCACATCTCTCTGCCCCTGATCTGATCTCTATGTCCCAGGAGCCACAGAGAGGTGGTAGTTACTACACAGAACAAGCTTAAAGCTGCTCCTCAAAGGCACAGTCCAGGTCTGCCAAAGACCTTGGTCCTTTGTCACTTGGCTGCTCAAAAGGAGCAGCTGGAGGGCAGTGATCTCTTCCTACAACCTTGGATACCTCTGTACTTCTTGTGATGGCTGTAGCTCAGATCAGTGACCAGGTCTCCTGCACTCTAGACATTCCCAACCCACTGTGGCAGTCTAAGAACCATGATATCTCTATGGACAGGCCACACCATAAGAGTTCACTTTGTAGGTCAAATTAAATGGTCCTATTTCTACTTATTATCGGACACATGAGGTAACTGTGCTACATGACATCTAATGTCTCTTCCAGCTCTACTATTATAAATAATGATAGTAACTCACCATTTTATAGCTCTGTTAGGTTTACAAAATTCTGTCTCATAATTCTGTGAGATAGGTGGCACAATGTTGCAGAGGTGTTTCTGTGCTTCATACTAAGGAAAGCTCATGTTTCTTCCATTTCTTTTTTTGTTTGTTTTTGGTTAGGCAATTGGGGGTAAGTGACTTGCCCAGAGTCACACAGCTTGTGAGTGTTACGTGTCAGAGGCCAGATCTGAACTCAGGTCCTCCTGATTTCAGGACCAGTGCTCTATTCACTGGGCCACCTAGCTGCTTGCCAGGAAAGCTTCTTTTTATATCACAATTTACAAAATGATTTTCTCACAACAATCTTGTGGGGGGTAATCCAGGGCTCTGTCCAATATCCTTTTCTCTGCTCTCTCATTATGGCCTCTTTGCTGGTGATCTCATCAGTAACTATGCATTCAATTATCATCTCTATGCAGATGACTCCCAGATTTATATACCTAATCCTAGTTCTGTACCATCAGCGACCTACCCGATATGTGCACCTGTGTGTCCCATTAGCATCTCAAACTCAACATGTTCAAAACAATACTTACCATTTTTCCCCCAAGCCCTCTGGTCTTCTTGTCTTCCCTGTTTCTGTTCAGGACATCATCATCCTTCCCCTTACCCAGAGACATCCTCGACTCTTCATTGATCCAATCAGTTGCTGAGTCTTGTCAATTCCATTTCCTCAACATCTCTTAAATATCCTCCCTTTTCTTTACTCATACCACAAACAATCTAGTTCAAGTCTTTGTCATTTCTCCTTTTCACTGCAGAGTAGCCTGCTAATTGGTCTTCCTGCAAATACCAATTTCATTTTAAGAAGAACACTACAAAACATGGGAAGAACAGCAGATTTTGAGTCAGAGTTCGTATCCCAGCTCCTCTACTGTATTAGCTAGATTTACTGCAGATCAGGCTCTATATGTGAGATTACCCAAATGCCAGGCACTGCTACCTGGATGACCTTGGAAAAGTAACTTAGCCTTTTTGGCCTCAGTATCCTGATCACCTACCTAGCTAAAGTATCAAGGCACCCTGAGAGAGAGAAGGAAGTGGCATGTGCCAGACAACTCAAACCACCACTATCATTACTACCTTTACTTCCATCTTCCCTCAGCCCCTGATGGACAGAGCCCAGGATGCTGAGCCCAAGAGACTTGGCAACAGCAATACCCAACAAACAGCCAGACTTGTTTCTATCACAGCCCCCCCACAGCCATCACTGAGAAGAGAAATCATTATGGGGAAGTGACCCATCTTCCTCATAATCACCAGCAACAACCACTCACCAAACACCCCCAACAGTCAAATAGGCAGAGGAGATCTGGTCCTCTGCCACTGGTCCTACTTGCAGCCTAGCCCTCACTTTTCACTTTTGTGGAAAAGCGGCAAGCCATCCCCATCAACTGACAAACAACTACCATATAAAGGCAGGCAAATTCACCTGGCTGAAGAAGCAAGTTACCCTGAGGAAAAGACAATAGGCAGCACATGTCGGGCAAGTCAAACCACCACCACTCTGTCAACAACCCTTTACTTTCAGGTGCTAATGGGGACAGCCCAGGACCATGAACCTAAGAACTCTTATGGGCAATAATGCTTCTTCTAACCCAGTATGCTAAGCCATCATCATAGGAACCAACCCTATGGAGATTCAACCTAGCAACCTCTCCTCCATGTTTGACAGCCACAGCTACCAAAGACATAGAAAAGAAAGTTCTTGCCACCAAAATTCTTGGCACTACCAAATCATTCAATATCAGAAACAGATATGATTTTGTCAGTGAAAATGACATTAAAAAAGAGGCATCAACATCTGCTTTGCTGAACATGGGACTTCTCCATCTGACTTGCAACTGAAATAGGTGGCAACTCTCCCATTAGAAATGTGAGCTCTCAGGGCAGTTAGGTGGCACAGGGGATAAAGCTCTGGCCTTGGAGTCAGAAGGACCTGAGTTCAAATCCAGCCTCAGACACTTGACACTTACTAGCTGTGTGACTCTGAGCAAGTCACTTAACCCCAATTGCCTCACCAAAAAGCAAATAAATAAATAAATGTGAGCTCCCTGAAAGCAAGGGCTGTCTTTTTCTATTTCTATCCCCAGAGCTTAGCAGAGTGCTTTGCCTACATTATTAATTACACTAAGTGATTAACAGAAGCTTCATTCATTCATCAATAAAATGAGAAGACTGAACTAGAACATTTTTAAAGTCCTTTCCAGATCTAAATCTTATTATCTTAAGCTTCCAACTCAAAGGTTAAACACTTCTTGTCTCTGGAGGGGAGATCACAAACCCAGTTACATCTCCACTTTGGCTTTATTAGATTTTAGCCTAGACTGAGTGGCCATAGATACAAACTGCAGAGGATAAAGGTTAAGGGATTCTTTTCACCCATCAATACATACAAGTAAAAATTAGCACAACTTCTAGATTTAATGAGCCACCATCATACATTCTTGGCTACAAAGAGAAGCTCTGCATTAGTAAATTATAAAAAAAAAGTCTTATTAGAAAAAACAAAATTTTAGAGACAATCGGGGTTAAGTAGCTTGCCCACGGTCACACAGCTGGTAAGTGTCTGAGGACAAATTTGAACTCAGGTCCACTTGACTCTAGGGCTGGTGTTCTATCCACTACACCACCTAGCTGCCCCTTATTAGAAAAATTTGTTAACAGAAAGGATTTAGGGGAATCGAAAGGAACATTAAGAATAAATGCCATCTCATTCATAAGATGAAGGATTAATTTAAGGAAACAGTCCCAGAGACATCCTCCTAATAGGGTCGCTACATTCTGTTTCCTTTCAAAACCATCCCATTCCTGCAACCTATTACCCTTCCTAAAGCATTGCTATGATTATGTTTCGCCATTGATCAAAACCTTCAAAGGTTTCCTACTGCCTACTGAATAAACTCTAAATTCAAAGCTTTCCACCTGAGCTCCAATTAACCTTTCAAACTGCATCTCACACTATTACCCTATATATTCCAATTTTTTTATCTTCCCTACAGCATATCCCAAATTTTCCTATCTGTGTGCCATCACTCATGTTGTTTCTCATACTTGGAATGCTCTTTTACCCCATAACCCCAGCTCTCCTCACTCACAACCCATCCATCTGTCCAGTTCAAAATATCATCTCCCCAATTAAATCTCCCATGATACCATTCATAAGCTTAAAGCGCACTCTCTCTCACTCTCTCTCTCGTTATCCCAGGGAACATTCTTTCCACCCTTTGATGAACTTATATACTAATCTGAATTATACTTATCTATACCTATGTCTATTGATCTATTTAATTATGAAGTCCTTATGGCTGGGCCAATTTCTTATTAATCCTTGCTTGCCCCTAGCTATTACTATAATTTATTGACCACAGGTAGCACCTAATAAAAGACTGTTTGTCAAATGTTGAATGCTCATATAGTGAAATACTGAAAATTACTGAGTCACCACATTTCTTCTTTTCCTCCACCACCGAGATTCTACTCTGATGTCTTATTGTTACATGGAGATGACCCCAGGCCCTCAGAGACTATGCCAGTGTAGCACATAAGACCTGGAAGGTCTTATCGAAGCCTCCAAATATAGTCTGAGCAATTGACTGCATTTCTGTCATCCAAGGACCAGTCCAGCTAAGTTTGGCACAACTTTCCTCAGTAGGCTGGCCAACAGGTAATATTCTTTTTTTTTTTTTTTAACTTCGGTCATTTATGGAACTATAGAGATCTTGCAATCTATTTCAGTGAATGAAGGACTCTTTCTGAAGAAACCACAGATCTTTGGAACTCCGTGAAAAGCTCCTATTAAATAAATCATCCCCTAATTTCAACAGATCATTCCAGAAATTCTCCAAAGAGGTTTGGGATTTTGTCAGTAGAAGAAACCTCACCTTGCTGGATCAGGGCATCAGCAGCAAGTTCTCCACTTCCTACATTGACATAGTCTTCATTAGGATGCTTCCTATTGTAATGTCTCTTCAGAGAACCAGATATATTGCAAGAATAATGGCAGTGTGCACAACGGAAAGGCTGCAGAAACAGAAAGGAGTCCAATTAGAGAAAAATCAGTCTTCAAAGTGGTGATGTCCCCCAAACAAAAGTGAAACTTATATGCTTTAATGAGTTTCAAAAACACATGTTTTTTTATAAATTTTTTTAAGTTTAATGATCATGAAATCATAGAATCACAGAATGTTAAGAGCTGAAATGAGAGAGAGCCACAGAGATAAAGAGACTGAGTAAAAAGGAGAGGGAGGGAAGGAGAGAAAGAAAGAGAAAATCAGGTCCAATTCTCTCATTTTATAAATGAGGAAACTGAGGGTAAAAGAGGCTAAATACCTTGTCCCCCCAAGATTACATAGCTAGGAAACAGAGCCCAAATCTTTTGACTCTCAGCATACCATGATGAGTGTTTCAGAGCCAATACACCTAAAATAAGCAGAGCAATGGATTTAACAGAGTAGATGGAATGGTTTTGTATCAGGAAATCTGGGTTCTAGTATTAACACTGCCTCTAAGTAGCTGTGTAAACTTGGGCAGATTGTGTTACTTCTCTGGACCACAGTTTCCTCATTTATAAAATAGATTGGCTTGATCACCTCTAAGGTTTCTACCTCTAAAGCCAATTGAGTCTCAACTTTTATGAAGGATGATTATTAAAAAATGTGCAATGTAGTTAATTTCTTAGAAGAGATATTTTCCAATATTTTTGTTTTTCTAAACCAGAACCAATGGTTCTTAAACCAATGGCTCTCTTTAAAAAACTAAAAACAACAAAAAGTCACTTCTACTCTTTTTTCTGTTGAACAATGAACAAATGACTCTATACTCTAACAGCATTTTCCATTAAAACATATTCCTTAGAAAAAGAAAACAAAAAGGCATTTCTAGTTTTTTTTCTGTTGAACAATGAACAAATGACTCTACACTCTAATAGCATTTTCCATTAAAACATTCCTTAGAAAAAGAAAACAAAAAGGCACTTCTACTTTTTTTTTCTGTTGAACAATGAACAAATGACTCTAACTTCTAACAGCATTTTCTATTAAAACATATTCCCTAGAAAAAGAAAAATTAAACTTTTGATACTTTTTTGCCTTTCTACTCCTTTCCTAACCTTGCCCTACCATATCTTCCACCCTCTGTGCATTCACATCCACAAAAGCCATTTCTTACACCGAATCAACTCTCTCCAAATACCTGCTTTTTTGAAAGTCATGTCTTACTTTGAGGTTAAGCTCAGGTGTCCCCTATGTGATGTCCCCTTTCTCCCCAGCTCAAACTAAGCTCTGCTTCCTCAAACTGTCAAAACATTGTCTCAATCTGCCCTTCGTGCCACCCTTCTACCCCAGCTCCTCATCACAACTCCACTTTGTATAATACTTAGGTAATATCATAGCTAACTCTTGGCCAGCCCCCAACAGACTGTAAGCTCCCTAAGGGCAAATACTGTGTTGCTCTTTACCTTGCTTCCCTATAAGACCCTACACATGATAAGAGTTTAATAAGAGCCTGATTAATTAAAATTAAACGTCCTTACACAGGAGTAGTTTTGGAGGAAAGCTAAAAGTATCAATATGTGGTTGGCCCTTTTTAAGAAAATGTTAAGAAAAATGATTGGTGCTCTATTCAAGAGCAACAATCTTTAAGGAGAAAATTTTTTTTAAAAATGTAGATATTGAAAACTATTGTGCCATTACATAACACGCCATCCCAGTATGATGTAGTAGAGAAAGGTAACAGATCTCAAACTATATTACAAAATAATAATCATAAAATTTATTTGGCACTAGTGAGAGCGAGAGAAAGAGAGGCTGATCAGTGGAACAGATTAATTACATGTCATACAGAAAGAAATGAACCTATTAACATGGTGTTCAATAAGCCCTACCTACTGGAAAAATGTTTGTAGCAGCTCTTTTTGTAGTGGCAAAGAACTCAAAACTAAGAGGGTGCTCATCAATTGAGTATTGGTTGAATAAATATAAGGATCTGACAAAAACTCTAACAAAAATTAGAAAGCAGTCTAACAAATTAGGTTTAGACTAACACTTTATACCAGATACAAGACTAGTTCTAAATGGATACACAGCTCAGATACAAAAAGGTCATTTCACAAACAGGTTACAGGGGCAAAGAAGAAATTACATTTTTGATTTATGGACAGGAAGAGTGTTCATGACCAAAAGAGGAATAAAGATAATCATAGAAAATAAAATGGATAATTACATAAAATTCAATTATAGAAAATTAAGAAAATTTTTAATTAATTAATTTTTAAAATTTCCCCAGTTACATGTAAACACAATTTATAACATTCACTTTTAAAACTTTGAGTTCCAAATTATCTCCCTTTCTCCCTTCATGCCCAATGCCACCCCCATTGAGAAAGCAAGCAAATCAATATAGGTTATACATGTGTAGTCATGCAAAACATATCCATAATAGTCATGTTGTAAAAGAAAATATAGACAAAAAAAACTCAAGAAAAATAAAATAAAAAAAAGTTTGTTTCAATCTGTATTCAGACACTATCAGTTCTTTTTCTGGAGATGGATATCTTAAGTCCTTAAGAGTTGTCTTGGATTGTTGTATTGCTGAGAATAGCTATGTCATTCATAGCCGATCATCTTACCACATTGCTGCTACTTTATATGCAGTGCATTTCACTTTTTATCAGCTCATGTAAGTCTTTCCAGGTTTTTCTGAGAGCATCTTGATCATCATTTCTTATAGTATGATATTATTCCATCATATACATACTATAACTTGCTCAGTCATTCCCCATTTGATGGGCATCCCCTCAATTTCTACTTCTTTGCCCCCCAAAATGAGCTGCTATAAATATTTTTGTACATATAGGTCCTTTTCCTTTTTGTTTTTTATCTCTTTTGGGATACAGACCTAGTAGTGGTATTGCTAGGTCAAAGGGTATGCATGGTTTTATGGCCTTTTGGGTACAGTTCCAAATTGCTCTACAAAATGGGTTGAATCATTTCATAACTCCACTAAAAGTGCATCAATGTCTCATTTTCCCCATATCTCCTCCAATATTTGTCATTTGCCTTTTCTGTCCTATTTGCCAACCTAATAGGTATAAGGTAGTACTTTTGAATTGTTTTAATTTGCATTTCTCCAATCAATAGTGAGTTAGAGTATCTTTTCATCTGGCTATAGGTAGCTTTGATTACTTCATCGGAAAACTGATCATATTCTTTGATCATTCATCAATTGGGAAATGGCTCTTATTTTTATAAATTTGACTCAATTCTCTATATGTTTGAGAAATGAGGTCTTTATCAGAGAAACTTGCTTCAAAAATTTTTTCAGTTACTATTGTTAACTGCATTCCCCTCCATTCTATTCCCCACCATTTATTCTATTCTCTCTCTCCTTTCACCCTGTTTTTTCAAAAGTGTTTTGCTTCTGACTACCCACTCCTCTAATTTGCCCTCCCTTCTATCACCCCACTCTTTCTCTTATGAAAATTTAAAAGTTTTTATACCAAAAAAAAAAAAACCCAAATGCAGCTAAATAACTGTTACCTGGGGAGACAGGATAATCTTTGCTGCAAATTTCTTTGATAAATATCTCACTTCAAAGATACACAAGGAATTGACTCAAAGTTATAAGAAGAGGGGCCATTTTCCAATTAATAAATGATCAAATGATATAAAACAGGTAGATCTCAAAGAAAGAAATCTAAGTAATCAGCAGCATTTAAAAAAATCCTCCATATACTAACAATTATAGAAATGTAAATTAAAGTCTGAGATTCTACCTCATATCCATCATATTGGCAAAGGTAACAAAAAAGGAAAATGATAAATATTGGAGTTCTCTGGGAAAACAGGCACATTAATGCATCACTGGTGGAGCTGTGAATTGGTCCAGGCAATTCTGGAAAGCAACATAGCAGTCCGAAAGTCACTAAACTTTGTAAGACTTTTACAAACTGATGCAGAATGAAGAAAGCAGAATCAGAACAATTTATATAAGACCAAAGAGGAAGCATGCTTACCCACTTCCTGATAGAGAGGTGATGGACTCAAAATGCAGAATGAGACAGATGGACAAGGCAAACATGGGAATTTATTTTGTTTGACTATGCCTAAATGCTGCAAGGACTTGGTTTTTCTTCTTTTTCAATTTGCTAGGGTTGGAAGAAGTTTAAATAAAAAAAGTTAAATAAAAGAAAAGTAATAGAAAGAGTACCAGACAAGAAGTCAGGATACCCAAGTTCTCATTCTGACACCAATTAGCTGTGTAACCCTGGGCCAGCAGGGGATATTGTTATTATTAGTGTTATATAACAATTTTATAAACCAAAAATTCTTCTGTGACATCTTGTATCCAGATTGACTGTGTTGTCTACAGACTTAATTCATAAGATAACATTAACAATTAAGAAGAGGAAAGGTCAAAATGTTTGTTTCGAAAATGCTGTTAACAGTAATATGCTAGTATTTCTGAGTTAGAAGAGCCTTTAAGTTTACCCAGTCCAAACTCTGTACAAAGCATTAATCGCCTCCACAATATGTACTTCATTTCAATCCCTCCAGTATGGCAAACGTGCTACCTCCCTAAGCCCCCAATAAGTCTGTGACAGCCTTCACTGTGAAGAAACACAAAAGGCTAAATGGAGCTCTGGCACACAAGGGTTCTCATTTTATTTCTGATTTTCTTTTTTGTGTGAATGTAGAAGAGAGAAAGAGAGGATTAAGGATATATTCTGAGATTCTGTATCTCAAAAGATATTCAATGAATACAAGTTACATTTACCTAAGTCTATTAAATGGAAAATTCTAGCAGTCAGTACAGATATAAACATCATATGAATTATGTCTCTGTCAACATTACAACTAAATTGCAGCCAAAAGAAATACAACTTTTAAAGCCAGAGTCTTGCTGCCTGAATATTAACATTGATTTGTTTATCGATTTGCACAAGAAATTTTTCTTACTAGGATGTATTTTACAAAGTTGTGAGATTGACTGGAGAAGCCAAAAGGATAAAAATAAAATCTCTACACTTCAAAATTGAACTGTGTCAATAAAACAATTTTCAATCTATCAATCATTTTTTTTTTCAATTTAGCTGTGCAAAAATGAAATGCCCTGCCTGAAAGGGCACAGAGTTTCCTGTTACCAGAGATTGCTACACAGAAGTTTGATGATCACTGTCCAGGGATGCTGTCAGTGTGATTCATGATTTAGAAAGGGGTTGGATCTCTAATATCCCTTCCAAGCCTTAGAGTCTACGATGCAAAGAAAGGATTAAAACCAAACAACTAAAACAAAAACTTGCCAGAACCTCATGCATATGGGCCTGAGAATGTGCCAAAGGAGGTATAAGAATCAATTACTAGGCACAAACACTCATTGTGTCCATAAGGAGGATTTTCTTCAATACTGCTGCTATCTCTAAAGTTCAGCAAACACCAAGGATAATACAGAAACCTTCCCTGGAGATCCTAACAGGGGAGTCAGTACTTACAAAGGAGTCGATTCTCACCTAAGTATTTATGAAATAAATATGTATACTTACGCACATATGACGTACATATAGAGATGCGAGAGGAATCCAAAGTAATTTAAATACATGTAAATACTAGGAGAGGGGGCCCTTGCAGTGTGGAAGGATGCAGAAAGGCTATAAGCAGAAGGCAGCACTTGGGCTGAGCCTTGAAGGAAGTGAGGGATTCTATAAGGATGGAATGCATTCTGAGTGTGGTGGACAGTCAGTACAAAAGAGCAGAAACAGGTGACAGTAAAGTGACTCATCCAGAGTCACCTTCCCAGTATGTGTAAGAAGCAAGATTTCTCATCCTGACTCCAAATTTCAAAATGCTATAATAGCTAGCATTCATATACAGCACTTTAAAGCTTTCAAAAAGCTTTACAAATATTGTTTCATTTGATCCACATAATAACCCCAGGAATTAATTGCTGTTATTATCCCCATTTTACAGATGGGGAAACTGAGCCTGAGAGAGAAGTTAAGTGAAGGGTCACATGGTTAGGTTTTGAGGCTAAATTTGTACTTGAGCCTTTCTGGTTCCAGGCCCAGCGCTGTATCTGTGCCACTTAGCAGCTTACTGTGCCAAACTGAGGCTCAGAGAGGTTAAACAGAATGCCAATTATCATATAGTTAGTAAGCAGTGAAAGGGCTAGACTCAAAGCCACGTCTCCAAGATCAACCCTTTTCTATTCCTGTGCCACTGTGACCTACGCTGACACTGAAAATAACCCACACTTTTAGGGTTAACAAAGGTATAAAACAATCTTTTTAAGTAAGTAATACAAGTATATTTTCACTTTACAGATAAGAAAACTGAGGTTCCCAGAAGTGAATAAGTTGTCCCAAGTCAGAGACAACGAGTATCAGAACGTCCTTTCCAGTATTCTTTCCACTGCGGCATGCTGATTCTTAAATGTCGGCTGACTTAATTAGTAAAGCTATTCCTCCATATCTTTGAGTCCCCATGTAGTAAAATAGAAGCCATTTTTATGATAACTGACTTGGAGTTCAAAGACAAAGGCATGAGAGTGAGAGTTTTGTTTTCGTTTTTTGCTTCAGACTCTGAATTCCCTGGTTCTCTTTTATGTGAATGGCTGGAATAGGACTTATATACATACTTCCTAATTAGAGAATAAAGAGATTTGGGATTCTGGACCTTTATGTAGAAAATGGGGGAAGGACACAGCACATCATCAAATACACAGAAAACTCTACTTTAAAACATGATTACTAGAGAGCTAACACATTATCAGTGATGCAAAAGTGGGACATAAATATGATTCTTCTTATAAGATGATCAGTACAGAATACAAAGGGACAGCTAGGTGGCTCGATAGTGCATAGAGTGATGCGCCAGGACTCAGGAAGACTCATCTTCATGAGTTCAAATCTAGCCTCAGACACTTACTAGCTGTGTGACCTAAGCAAGTTGCTTAACTCTGTTTGTCTCAGTTCCTCATCTGTAAAATGACCTGGAGAAGGAAACTGCAAACCACTCCAGTGAAGAGTGGGACACCACTAAACAACAACAGAATATAAATGTGTAAGATTAGTACAGTAGACATGCTTCAATCTGGCTGAACAATAGTGTATGTGAAAGGAAATAGGCTAGAAAGGTAGGGTAGTACAAGACCATGGAATGCCTTGAATGCCAGGATATGCCTGGGTATGAACCAGCATTAGTCACAGGATGATTAAACATGTACAACCTCTTCGTCTCCCTAATGAGCAACGTGAAAGAGATGTCCTTACACAAACTTTCTGAGCTATTCCAGTGAAATTAAGATCAAAGTTACATACCCCATGACAACCAACATTTTCATCAGGAACTGGCCAGGCCCAACATTTAAGAATTAGGAGTGTGGTGAGTTTATAAACTGAGGGGGGAAAAAAAACTATGAATATTAAATCTTTGAAAATTAGAATTCCACAAAGAGTAGTGTTTGTTCTAATCTCCCCTGTCAAATGTCCCATTGCAAAAAATGGGATCAAATTCCGATTTGACCACTTATAAGCTAAATGATCTTGAATGAGTCACTTCTCCCCTTGTCTCCAAGGCCCATTCTAGCTCTTACATTCTGTAAGTGAGTGGTGTTGCCTGTTCAACATAGGAACTAATTTATCCCAAAACAAAATGCCTGAGTTTGAGTTCTGGTAGTGTCTGCAAACAATTTAGAAAAGTAATGTCCAAGAATATAGTGTTAGGAAGCAATTGCAATTACAATAAGCATGAATCAAAAAAAAAAAAATTTCTGCAGCTGAATAATGCCCTTGAAAGGAGTGAAGGTGGAAGAAACTGCCTTGCTAGCACAGCTCCACAGGAAAGGCTCAGAAGGCAATATACAGTTTTGTTTGTGCAACAAAGTATGGCCTCATAGTCCCATGAATACATCAAACTGTTCGAAGGCCAAAAAGGAGAGGCTTGCCTCTTCATAACATGACAATCTCCCCTTCCAAAAGACACAAAACATTAACAGACAAGGAGGACACAGCAGAGTCAATGATATGGGGGTGCATTCCCATACCACAAATAAGTTTTCTGTAACCTCAGTTTCACGGTTCAGCAATTCGATTCCAATACATTATGTAATAAAAAGACAGGCTAACAGCACGTCTGTATGTTATGCAAGTGAATCTGGGGTGTGAACACAGTGAAGGTCACTTACTCTGAGACAACCAACTCAAAGAGATTGTTCAATACAAGATAATTTGGTCATGACTCAAAATAAGAGGGCCAATGGCTGGGGTATAGAAATATGTCATAGAACAATCTCTGCTGTAAGGCTATTTCCTGTTAGAGTAATGGAATGTGACCTGTATTAGCTTGAGGTTCACATAACTTGTATGTGGTACAAAATCATTCTGATACAGCCACTCGGCTCTATGTCAAATGAAAGGAACATCGTATCAGGATCTTAAGGTCCTAGATTAAAAGAATTCCATGACTTCTGGTACAGAAACAGCTAAGAGAACAGGAAAGCGCCCCTGAGAGGTGCTGTAAAGGTCACAGCTGTTGCTGATCTTGTGACATTATCACTAACAAGTGTTTGCTGGGCCTTATGATGTCTCTAGGCTTGTTAGACGCCTATGGAGCTCCCCAAAGACATACAGAACATAAAGGGACACAGAGATACACAGGGTAGACTCCACAGTGAACCAGATTCCCATCGTCATCCTCAACTCTTCACTATCCTCCTCCTCCATCCCCCGTGTCTAATCTGTTCACAAGACCCTTTGCAGCACCTATTGAATATGCCTCCTGCTCTCCTCTGATATAGCCACTACCCTGGTGAAGGCCCTCCTATCCTCATGGCTGAACTATAGAAACAGTCTGCTGGCTGACTGGCCTGCCACGAGTCATCTTCCATTCTAGTCCTTATTTTGTTCAGTGATTTTCCTAAAGCTCTGATTCAACCATATCACCCCCATATTCAATAAATTCCAGTGGCCCTCAATCACCTCCAGGATCAAAAACAAATTACCTATTTGGTATTCAAAGTCCTTCAAAACTTAATCCCACCACTACATTGCCAGTCTTATGCTTTATACAACCTCCCCACCCCCATGTACTCTTTGATTCAGTGACACTGGGATGCCTAGCTATTCCACAAACAAGACACTCCATTCTCTTGGCTCTGGACAATTTCTCTTACTGTCCCCCATGCCTGGAATGCTCTCCTTCCTTATCATTGTCTCTTGGCTTCCCTGATTTCTTTCAAGCCTCAGCTTAAATACTACCTTCTACAAGCAACCTTTCTCTTAATTCTAGTGCCTTCTTTCTATTATTTCCTATTTATCCTGTATATAATTTGTACATAGTAGTCTGCATGTTGTCTCCGACATTAGACTGTCAGCTCCTCAAGGGCAGGGACTGTTTTTTGACTTTCTTTGTATCCCCAGCACTTAGCACATAGTATGTCTTTAATAAATGCTTACTGACTGACCGACTGAAAGAAACAGAAGGGTGGCAGGGCAGGACATCTGAAATTGGTTCCCTCACCGTCTCCAAAAGCTCAGCATCAGAAAACAGAGAAGCTAATTCTAAATGCTTAACTAACTGATTCTAACAGGCTCAAAGGACAGCTTCCTAATTCCTACTATCTCAAACTGGAAGAAACTCCCAAGAAAAATTAATCCAACTATCTCACTTTAAAGATAGGTAAACCAAAGCTAAGAGTGACCTACTCAAGGTCACTCAGGTTGTACTAAACAGCAAGGTCAGGATTATTCTAAATCCAGAATTGTTCTTTCCCCTAGAATATGCTGCCCGTGACAGCAGTCAGGAAACTTGATCAAATTCATGTTTACTGGTACTTTAAACTGCCGTAGGAATCCTTCCACTTCCTTCCTCGCTCCCAATGTATCCGTGTCCAGGCTCTGACAATGCTAAGTCATTTCTGACTTTATATTCCCAGAACTCAGCACTGTTCTCTGTGCTTAATAAATGTTTGCTGAATTAAATTTAGAATGAGTCAAACTATATTTGCACCCCTGGAAAGGAAAAAAAGCATCAATGTCAAGGGACATAGTTGACAGATGACAAGATGTAATAATATTAAAGGGAAATGAACCTTCTGCCTCAGTACCTGTAAGAAATAAGTAATAAACAAATATATTTTAGACTCACTTAATTAAAGATGATCAACAGCAAACTAAAACTTAAATATCCTTCTTAATTTCCTCTCAGGTTTAATCATTTATTCAGTAAGTAAAGAATTTACTGAATGTCTTTAGCAATAGAGTAAAATCATCTGTGAAATCTCTACTTATGTAAGTTTTCTGTCACAAGCAAGAAAGCATTTATTAAATACTTTATTAAACATTTATTAAGCCAAGCACTGTGCTAAACACAAGAAACACAGATAAAGGCCAAAAAAAAAAAAAAACCCCAAAAAACCAACAGCCCCTTCCCTGAAGATGTTTGCATTCTAATAAAGAAGAAAACATATATCAGGACACACAAGATAAACACAGAATGGAAGGATGATCACCTCAGGGGGATGGGACCAGCAGGTAGGAGCACCAGGTAAGACTTCTTGGAGTTAAGTGTCTATTTGATCTTGGAAATGATAGGGAACCACTACAGTTTATTAAGTTGGACCATAAACATGGTCAGAGCTAAACTTAAAAAGTCACTTTGAAGGATAGATTAGAGTTTGGAGAGAACAACAGCAGGGAAACCACCTGAAAGGCTATTGCTATCATCCAGGCAAGAGGTGACAAGGGGCTGAATTAGGGCCATGGCTAGGTGAATGGAGACAAGAAAAAAAAATTGGGTGATTTGGCAATTGATTAGATATGTAGGGTGAGAGGAAAAAGGAAAGACAAAAAGTTTGCAAACCTGCAAGACTAGGAAGATCGTGGTGATAAGAGCATCACATATATGTTCTACCCTTGGGCATGGAGATACCCTAAGGTTCTGTTCTAGGCCCTGTCCTCTCTCTAGTTTCTCTATTTGGATAATCTATTCATGAATTCAACTATCATGTCTATGCATGCACCAGCAAGATCCCCTGAGAGAGAGAAAAGAAGTAAAATGTGTCAGTCAGTCAAATACCACCACCACCTCCCTTCAGACCCTGAAACCAAGGACTCCCAGGAAGAACAGTTCCCCACAGATCACCTGCACTGCTTCTTGCCCAACTCCCATAGCCATCACTGAGTGGAACAACTCTGGTGGAAAATATACCTTGCTACCTACTATCCTTGCCACCACCAACACCAATTGCTGATCAACTGCAATAAAAGTACAGGTCAGTCCAAAAGGAAGGAACGAGAAATAAACATTTATTAAGTGCCTATTATGTGTTGGGTGCTGTGCTAAGTACTTTAAACATATTATCTCATTTGATCTTCATAATAACTCTGGGAGGTGGGTTGAGGAAACTGAGGCAAACAGAGGTTACACAACTTGCCTATTGTGGATTGTCAGGGTTGGCTAGACCACTGACCCTACTTTCAGCCCAGTGCCCAAGACCATCATCCAGGAGAAAGAGCCTTTTAGAGTAGGAGGCAGCCATTCTCACCAACTGCAAACAGCAATGTAATAAAGTCAGTCTAGTTAAAACAACAGGCACTCTGCAGGAAAGATAAGAGGTGGTATGGTCCAAGCAATTCAAACCATCACTGTCACCACTTCCTTCCCATATCTCTCAATGGAGATATCACAGGACCTGATCCCAACAGCACTGGGAATAACAGTACCCCCTTCTCACCTCTCAGACCATTGGCCCAACTTCCATCCCATCATTCAGGGAACCAACCCTTGTGGAGATGTGAGCTGGCAACTGTTTTGGTAAAGGCTTTAGCCCCTGCCTTCTCAGTTAGTCAATAAACATTTATTAAACACCTACTATATTCCAGGAATTGTGCTAAGAGGTTGGGACATAAATATGAAAAAGAAAGACAATCTGTGCTCTCAAGGAACTTATGATGAAGCGATATGATGGAGTCCAAAGGAGACCAGTCAAGTGGAAAATGAAGAGATGGTTAGCCTAGGTGGCTTCAGCTACTAACGACCCAGAAAAGAAAGTTCTTGCTACCAAAGACCCTAGCACTGTACTCTGGTAGAGTGAATTCTGGGATTCTATGGTCAAAACAAGTGTGACTGCATTTTGTCTTTCGGTTTCCCAGAAGAGGACATTATAGACTGTCAGAATGCCCAGATAGTATCCTGAGCTCAGGCTGTGATAGTCCGGGAATGATAGGAATGAGGACCACATGAAATCATAACTTGAGAACGAAAGCATATTTGAATAGTTGATGCAATCCTTCTAGTTCTAGTACGATGGGAATTCACTATGAAATGTTGATGTGTTTTGGTCATCACCTTTGAAAAAATAAAAGACTGTTGCTGCTTTTTAAATCACAAATAGTTAATTGACCTTGTTGAAGTTGTTGATTTTATTTGGTGGGGAAGGGGAAGAGTGACTGCTGAAAGATTAATGGCATTATGACATTTAGAAGGGTGACTGAATTTAGCATTTTTAATTTGTTATATCACAGAGCAATCCACTGAATACTCTGTTTTAATTTATTGGTACTTCTCGGGATGTAAGATTCATGAGCTATTTCCTCTGATGCTTTCCCAAAATGATTTTTGCTAATAATGATGGTGTAAAACACCATAATCCACCAGAGCCACAGTCACAGGTCAACTTCTTTTATCTTTCCAAAATCAATTAGCAAATGGTATGCCTTTTACTGCAGTCCTTTGTAGATTATTTTACTGGGTACTATTAGGGGACCAGACCTAGTTAGGAAAAAAGAATTCCTAATTTGTCACCCTTGGGACAACTAGTCCCCAGGGATAACTGGTACTCAATCTAGTTAGGGATTTAAAAAAAATAAACTCTGAGCACAGCAGACACCTAATAAATTTTTATTGAGTGACTGAACAATAACTTGTATTACTTTTCATATTATTTTATAATTTAGTGTGGATAAAGATTAAAGGAACTTTCTCTAATGGATTATTCTCAGGGATTAACGGAGGGTCCCAGAGTGTCTGTTTTCCACTAATTCTTTGGCTTGACTTCACAATTTATTTTGACTACAGTCATATTCATGCCAGATAAGTGTAAAATTGGGGTAGCATTCTTCTCAAAAAGATTTCA
The DNA here is from genome assembly GCF_900497805.2 of Vombatus ursinus. NCBI lineage: Eukaryota > Metazoa > Chordata > Mammalia > Diprotodontia > Vombatidae > Vombatus > Vombatus ursinus. The sequence continues at coordinate 1,454,863 of NW_020953958.1, forward strand.
AAATGTCCTTGAATCTATGTTATCACACATTTTCATCAATGAGTTGGACAAAAGACAGGGATGCCATTATTATCAAATCTGAAGAAGGCATGAAGCTAGGAGCAAGAGCTTATCTTTTTATCTAGGACAGTGTCAGGACACAAAAATATTTCAACAGGCTAGAACAATAAGGCAAATCTAATTAGTTGAATCTTTGTAAGGATAAAACTAAATCCAATATCTAGGCTCAAAAAAATTAATTCTACAAATTCAGGATAGGGCTAGTCTAGAAAGATGACAATTCACATGAAAAAGACATGGAAATTTTAGTGGACTTCAGTATCAATGTGAATTAACAGTGTGACAATTAGCTTAAAAATTCTAACTTTATATCTTAAGGTATATTAAGAGAGCTAGTATATGGGACTAGAGAGCTCATGGTCCTCTTGTCCACTGGTCAGACTATATCTGCTCCAACATCACAATTTATTTTTATATAAGTACTAAGAAATGAGAAATAGTCTAGAGAAAAGTGACTAGTTGAGAGTCTAGGTTCAAAGAATAGTCACTAATGGTTCATATCAACCCAGAAAATAGTAGTGCCTGTGTTTAGCCCAGTGCTACTTAACATTTGGGTAAAGGGCTAGCTGGTACCCTAGAGGACTAATATACTGGATAGCTAACACAAGATTCTGACAATCTAGAACAGAAACAATGAATGGAATCAGAAATGCTGGGTGGATATTGCAGAGGCAAATACCAGCTCAATGCCAGGAAAAGCTTCCTAGGACAGTCCATGAAGATCACAGTTTCCCTTCACTGAAAGTCTTCAAGGAAAGGCTGGATGATGCCTTGTCAGCTATGTCACAGGGATTCTTTTTCAGGTACGGGTTGGCTAGATATGGTCACAGCCCTTTCCAGTTCAGAGAGTCTGTGATTCGGTTGACCATAAAGGTGAGGGAATGAGAGCTTGCATCTACAGATGGTTAAAGAAACAAGGATGTTTTAAACTGGAAAAATAAGAGCTATCTTCTAGTATCTAAAGGGCTCTCATATGGAAGAGGGATAAAATTGTTCTGCCTGGACTCAAAAAGCTGAAACAAGGGTGAACATTTCGGAGAAATTTAGGTTTGAAAAAAAAAATTGAGACATCCCAAGTGGAAGGGGCTGCTTTAGGAGGTAATATATTCTTCCCTAGAGGTCTTGGAGCCAGATGACTATGTGAGGGGGATGTTGTAGAATGGGGTTTCTGCTCAGGTACAGGTTAGACTAGATGTACATAGGACCCTCCTACTTTTTGGGGATTCTGTAATTCTATCAGACTGAATTGAGGTCAGATGTTTACTTAACAATGAAAAACAAAAGCAAAAACAGGCATACAGGGTATCTCAAAAGTGCCAGTGCAGTTTTAAGTTATTAAAGCTTATTAAAACTCTTAAAGCTTAAGACCATACTAAGACTTTGGAATCACCTTGTATAAAAAAGTATTTTAACAAATAAGCCATTTAGAGAGGTATGAAGCTAGCTCCAAGTTTTTTTCATCAACACAGTTAAAACTATAGGAACCAATAACAATGACTAAAACAGAACCATAACCTAATTACAGGAATTAATAATAAAGTTATAGGAACTAATAACAAAAACTCCCATTTCCATAAAATCTTCAGGTTTACAAAGTACTTTCCTTACAACACCCCTGTGAGGCACATAATATAGCACTATCCAATTTAACAGTAAAGAAAGCTGAAAGTTAGAGAGAGTAAATGATTTGCCAAAAGCACATATATGGTATATAACAGAGCCAGGATTTGAATCTAAGTACTTGAGTCTAGGCCATGCTCCTGCCCCTGTGTCCTCATCACCATCCTTTCCCTTTTAAACCCTACCACCCTCTCCCTACTTCTTCCCTCTAACCCCCTCTCTTTCTTTGAGAACTATAATTAAAAGTATAATCAAATCGACACTACCTTTGACTCTGGAAAGGGTATATTAATGGATTGTTCTTGCTTCACTTATTTTTTTGTCTTCCCTATCTACTACGTGTGTGTGTGTGTGTGTGTGTGTGTGTGTGTGTGTGTGTGTGTAGAATGGAGGGGAGGTGTTTTGTGTATAATGTTGTCCCTCGTTATAATATGTAATTATAATGATGAAACATGCTATCTGCCTCCAGAGAAAGAAATGATATTGTCTGAATATAGCCTGAAGCATACTATTTTTCTCTTTCTTCCTTTCTTTCTTTTGTTTTCTTCGAGTCTTCTTGTACAAAATGACTATTACGGAAATGTTTTCTGTGAGTGCACATGTATAACATATATCAGATAGCTTACTGTCTCAGGAAGCGGGGAAGGAAGGATGGACAGATAGAATTTAAAACTCAAACCTTAAAAAAAACGTTAAATTGTTTAAACATAGCTGGGGAGAAATAAAATATAATTAAAAAAAAAGAAGACGACATAACTTTGGCCTGGCACATGTTCAGATCCCCGTAAGTCATAACTTTCCCATGTAGAGAAGCTAGGAAACCTACTTCTAGGAGAGTTGAGATTAGTGTAAAGAAAGTAGCTTAGAGAGACAGTGGAGATGTGGAGATAGATAGTCTATAGCTGGTTCTGGCCAAGTGAAGAGGAGGCTCTTTGATTGGCTGAGGGCATTCAGAAAAGCCTGTAAGCGTTGCTTATGCTTTTGAGCCATTTTCTACAGCTGTGCTCTTGGGCCAAGTTCAGCGACCCATTCGTCTCCACTGACAAAGTTAAGAGACCATGATGGAAGGTCATATGACCCCAAGAAACAGCCTTTGGTCTTTGGCCTCTAAGTGTATTTCCAAACTGTCTTCCATTCAGCCACTAAAGCAGAGGTCTGGCCAGGTCACTTTTCCTACTCAATAGGCTTCAGGGGTTCCCCAGCGCATCCAGGAGCAATTGTAAAAAGTTCTGTTTGGCATTCAGAGTCCTTCCCAAGCTAGCTCCCTTCCTACCTTTCCAGTCTTCTTACATTTTACTCCTCTCCACATACTCTGTGATTCAGGGACACTGCCTCCTTGCTGTTCCACAAACAAGGCGCGCCATCTGGTGGTTCTAGATGGTGTCTCTGACTGTCCCCCATGCCTGGAATGCTCTCACTCTTCCACGGGGACTAAAGACTTTTCTTGCTTCATTTAAGTCCCAACTAAAATTCCACCTTCTACAGGAAGCCTTCCTCAAGCCCTTTTCATTTCAGTGTGTTCTCTCTGTTAGTTATTTCTGTTTATCCGGTATATAGTTTACTTTGTACATATTTGTTTACATGTTGTCTCCCATATAAAATTCCAAGCTCCTTGAGGGTAGGGGTTGTCTTTTGCCTCTTTTCATATCACCAGCACTTCCCACAGTAGGCACTTAATAAATGTTTACTGATTAATTTAAGTGAATAATAATAATAATAACTGCCATTTACACAATTCTTGAAGGTCTGCAAAGTGCTTTACAGATATTATCTCATTTTATTCTGACAAGTTATTATTATCCTATTTTTCAGATGAGAAAACTAAGACAAACAGAGGTTAAGTAACTTGTCCAGGATCACACAAATTGTAAGCATATGGGGTTAAATTTGAACACAACTCTTCTAGACTCCAGATCCAGCCCTCTATCCACTACACCACCTAACTTCTGAGTGGACCACCTAACCTCTGACTTTTATCAATTCAAAAGGTCCAGAGGGCATCTTGGCATCCCAGTGTTCCAGAACCTGAATTTGCTACTAGCTCAGTAATTACAAGAGCATCTTTCAGGAGTGACTGTCTGGATCCAGGACAGTGAAAGCAGACAGGAGGACTCACAGAGCAGTCATGCTGCATTGAGACATGAACTTGGTAGAACCAAAGCTATGTAGAAACTGAGATAAATTTGAGCCTATTCTCAAGAATAAGGTTGGGATTTAAGAGAGAATATGGGAAAATATATTTGTTCTTGCTGTATATTTAAAATAAATATGCCTTTGAAAAAGCTACTCAATGTTAAGTGGTTAAATGGAACCTAGGATATGAGAGAAATGATCATTTCTCTCTCATATTAATAGCCAATTAATAAAATTGGAGAGACTCAAGCTTTTTTCCTCCTATCCTACTTCCTTGTCCAATCTCTCTAGATCAAAGCTGTTGGAAGATCAGATTAACATTCTCCACATTCTGAGTACTGCTACTCCACCCAACTAGATCAGACTTCTAATCTAAAGTGAAACTCCTGGCCTCACATCTTCTGCTTAGGCTTGAGTGGGGAATACAGATTCTTTGTCTCTATTGCCCAAGGCTAGGGGTGGTTTGTGTGCAGAGACAGTCTTTTTGCCCAAGAGTGATGTTACTCTCTCAGCCCCTCACTGGAGTGAACCCACTCCTCATTGTAATATTCATTATCTCATTAATTATTAACCAATTAGAGTTGATTGCTACCTTCAAGAACACCCCTCTCCCAAGGGCATATAAACCATGAGCCCACTGCCATGATGGTCTTTGGCATTCAAGAATGCCACTGACCTCTTTTATTAAAATGCTAGTATTGTTAATAAAATGACTCATTACCCAGAAATTATGTCTCTCTAACTTTTTAAACATCACAAGTACAAGGTATACGTCAGTGGGCAGAACACAGCTCATAGAGCCTTGAGCAGATGGCAGTTAAGAAAAGAGGTATCTCCAAACTGTTCAGGGGTACCCTAGAATCCTTAGGGGCAGATGCAGGACGCCTGGCCTTATGAGAGTGAGCCCAGAGCATACTCCCTACAAAAGTAAGCTTTGTGAATTCAGGGACTGACTCCCTTTTGTATTTGTACCTATGGAACTTAGCACAGTAATTGGCACAAAATATTTATCAAATGCTATTCATTGCCACAATTATGTCTTCCATAATCTGAAACACCAAAAAAAAAAAAAAAGAATAAAGCAGTAGTTGTTTCCTTTAAAACCTCTGTAACACACACGTCCCCCCAAAATATTAACTATAACTCTGGCACTGTCAAACTTAAGTCAAGTTACATAGATATAAAAACTCTGGATTACACCAGTGCTTCCTCATGGCCTTTGCTGATAGGACATCTCTAGGATTTATGACATAGTTTCTAAAGCCAAAAAACCATGACAGGAAGATGGAAGTTTTTCATTAGGTCTAAGGTAGCCATCAATTTTGTAAAATGCAAGCTAGCACAAAGTCACCCTAAGAACTATGCAACAAAGGGGAAAATCCAGAATGCTTCAAGACTCTTAATTTTAGTGCTCTTTTCTTTTACAGCTAAACTGAGTTACTTATTTAACTTGTGACACGCTTGAAAAGCAGTGGAGCATTGCAGAAAGCCTTTCACGGGACTGAGATTCTGAAGATTCAAGTTCAAAGACCCTCACTGTCATAAGTAAGGAACAGTCTCTCTAGAACCACTCTGAGATTCAGTTTCTCTACTTGTCCCACGAGGTCAGGATACAACTGGATATTTACACTCAATAAAACTGCAATATTTACTATATACCCAATACATTCCCCACTTCTACATATCCCTACAATTTCAATGGTATAGAGAATCCCTATCAAAGCAGGTTAATAATTCAACTATAACTTATAATATGAGAACTGCCTAGGATATTGGGAAGCTATGTAACTTGTTCATGGCTGGTATGGGTGGAGCCAGGACTTGAGGCCAGGTTTTCTTGACTTCAAGATCTCTGTACCATGTTAACTTTCTTCAATTATGTTCCTTCAAAATATCTATATCTATATATCTATATCTATATCTATATCTATATCTATATATAATTTATATATATAAAATATATATATATTTATTTTTAACATTTTAACACTCTCTTGAATTATGTTCTTTTTAAAAAATATATATATATGTGTATATATATATATATATATATATAATTTATTTATTTTTAACATTCTTTTTTAGGGGAAGCTAGGTGGTACAGTGGATAGAGTTGACCCTGGAGTCAGGAAGACCTGAGTTCAAATCTGGCCTCAGATACTTGACACTTACTATCTGTGTGACCCTGGGCAAGTCACTTAACCCCACTGTCTAGCAAAAAAACAACAATAACAAAAAAATTCTGAATTCTCTCCCTCCTTCCTACCCCATCCACTGAGAAGGCAAGAAATGTGATATCATGTAAAATCATACAAAATATATTTCCATATTAGCCATACTGCAACCACAAAAAAAGCAAGAATAATTATAAAGAAAGCAAAATTATGCTTTGATCTACATTCACACTCTATCAGTTCCTTCTCTGGAGGTGGATAGCATGTTTTATCTTAAGTACTCCGGAACAGTCTTGAATCATTGTATTGAATACAATAGCAAAGCCATTCACAATTGATCATTGCATCATATTGCTATTACTGTGTACAATGTTCTCCTGATTCTGCTCACTTCATTTTACATCAGTTCACGTAAGTCTTCCCAGGTTTTTCTGAAACCATCCCGCTCTTCATTTCTTATATCACAACAGTATTCCATCACAATCACATACTACAATTTGTTCAGTCATTCCTTCAAGGATAGGCATCCCCTCAATTTCCAATTTTTTGCCAGCACCACCAAAAAAAAAAAAGCTGCTATAAAAATTTTTGTACATATAAGTCATTTTCCTTTTACCTCTTTGGGACACAGATGTAGTAGTGGAATTGCTGGGTCAAAGGGTATGCACTGTTTTATAGACCTTTGGGCAAGTTCCAAATTGCTCTCCACAATGGTTGGATCAGTTCACAACTCCACCAAAAGTGCATTAATGTCTCAATTTTTTCATATCCCCTCCAACATTTGTCATTTTCCTTTTTTGTCATTTTAGCCAATCTAACAGGTGTGAGGTGGCACCTCAGAGTTGTTTTCATTTGCATTTCTCTAATCAATAGTGATTTAGAGCATTTTATATTACTATATATAGCTTTGATTTCTTCTTCTGAAAATTGTTTGTACATATCCTTTGACCATTTATCATTCAGGGAATGATTCCCTTGGAATTATGTCCTAATGCAACTAGAAATGGCCAGCCAGCACAGGATCCAGGACTTTTGACTACCAGAATCAGGCCAGCCAGGAAATGTACTACATTTTAAGGGCATTAATTATAATTTATGCTATAAGTCATAGTATAACTAGAAGAGTGTGAACAGGATGGTTAGGGGGACTAGTGAGTATACAAAAGAATCTTTTGAAGGAACTGAGAATATTTAAAATAGCCTGGAGAAGAAAAGTATAAGGAGGGTCAAAGACAGCTGCCTTCAAGAATTTGAAGAATTGTCATGCAGAAGGATCAAGACTTCTGTTTGGCTCAGGTGAGCAAATATTTTGCACAGGAGTTACTTATTATACCAGTGAAATCACAAGTCCAGTTCCCTATCCATAAATGATTTTCATTCATTCATTCATTCATTTATGACCACTAATTTCCCTTTGACTACAGGCAAGATTTTATTTCTATCATCATTAAATATAGATATAAAGATGAGGGGAAAAAATTTGATTTTTTTTCTTTCTTTTCCCCCACTCCTTTAAAAATAGAAAACAATAAAAGTTTAAAAAAAACCAATAAGTTTTTTTTTCAAAAGAATCAAGCAAAATATTCTTATAGATGGAATGTTTTCAAATGCAATAGTATAATTTCAAAATTGACGTGCATTTAGTCAATTATCTCATCTCAATAAGTAGCAGTAAATCAATCTGCTCAAAATAAATGCCAGTTGAAGAGATTAGAATACTCTTTAGTGCTTGCCATTTAATTGCTTTGGAATTCCCTTTGCTATCAAAACATATAGAATTCCCATAATTCAAACTATGAGCCAAGCAATTTATTATTTTATTATGAACCAACTCATTTTCCGTACTCTTTTAAGGAATCTTAAAAATTCAAAGTTTTATGAAATTGAAATAATTTATTCAGTAAAAACGGATCGTTATGAGGACAGAGACTATCTTTTTATCAACCAAAGGTGGCTGGTACAGGCCCTTGTACAAAGAAGGCATACAATATCCACTGAATGAGGCTTCCATTTCAATTCTTCATGACCTGGCATAGGTTGTTTCCCTTATCTTGAATGCTCTTTGTGGCCACCCTCCCAACCCTCCACATTCCCAGGCTCTAAGAATCCCTAATTCCCTTCAAACATCACTTCAAGTGTCTTATCACAGTCCTTTTCTGAAGAAGTCCTAGTTATTACTAGTATTCTCCTCCTACTCTTAAATCATTTTGCATGATTGTTTATTTACTTATTTGTGTGCAAATTGTGTTCCCCAACAGAATATAAATATGTTGAGGGCAAGAGCTGGATCAGTTTTGGCTTCATTTGCCTAGTACCAAACACAGAACATCACATATAGTAGGCACTTAACAAATGCCTATTTATTGAACTGAACCTCATTTTACCATTTAAAAATCTTAAACAATATAAGAATTGGACAAGGAAAAAAAACAACTTACTACAAAAACCACAATGTAAACCATCTCTGACTCTCACTCATTCATCTTTCATCAGTCCACTTATTCAACACAGTTTCAAAAAAACATCTATATTGACCTTCTCACTGCCTGAGCTGTGGTGCAGTGAAAAGAGCATGGGACTGAGAATCAAAAAACACAGTGGGTCCTTGGGTAAGTCAAAAAACCTATCTGGGACTCAATTTCTCATTTTAACAAAGTAAAAATGGGGTTTGAAGTTCGGACTAGATGCTATCTGTGGTATATTTGAGCTCTAAATCTATGATCCTAGTTAAGTCAGTTACAGCTTTTATATATATATATATATATATACACACACACACACACATACATACAGTCTTGTGAGGCAGTCTTAGAGGGAAATAAAAACTTAGCTTTGGAAAGAACCTTAGAGATCATTTGATCCAATCACTAGGTAAAACTGAAACTCGTTCTCAACAAGTAGTCATTCAACATAAGCATCTCTCACATCCATCTCCTTCACTGAACATACCACATCATACCACAATCACCCTATTTCAGGTCATCATCCCTTCCTTACTCATCTTTTGTCATCCAGTTTCTTCCTTTCTAACCCCTCCTCCATGCAGCTGCACAGTTTCTAAAATACAAGCCTGACAATATCACTCTGGTGCTCACCAAGCTTCATTGTCCCCCTTCTCCCTCTAAGATAAAATACAAATGTCTCTATTTGGCATTTAAAACCTTTCACAACCTGGCTCCAGAGTACTTTTCCAAGCTGATCGGATATTACTTTACTCCACCTTAAAAAAACAAACCAAAACAAACAAAAAACTTGGCCTATTTGCCACTCAAAAACTTCATTTAATCTCTATAAAGTTCAATTTCCCCATATGTAAAATGGGAATAAAAATGTCTGTAGCACTTTCTTCACAAGATAATTTTAAGGATTAAATAAGGTCATGTATATAAAGCACTTTACAAACCTCAAAATGCTAATATAAATGTCAGTTTTCACCACAACCATCACTATCATCATCCTCTTCAGATCTGATTTTCGAGGATTCAATGAGCTTTGGAGTGTTGGTATGGAAGCTTTCTCCACCCACACAGATCAAAACCCCTCTACAATTTAATTGTTAAACCCCTGAGAGTTGTCTGAGGAAGGCAACAGTCGAGTGACTTGCCCATGGTCATACAACTAGTAATTTTCTTAAATAAAATTCAAAAAAATTCTTCCTGACTCCAAATCCAGTCTCTATTCACTATATCATGTTGCTTGTAGACAAATATACCACATATCTATACATTTGTGCACAAGTGCACACACATAAAAAGTGTATACACAGTTAGCAATATGGCATAAAAGATAACAGCCTGGCTTTGGAGTTTGGAAAACTAGGTTCAAGACTTACCTGTGACATAAGCTGGATGTGTAAGCATGAGCAAGTCACTTGAGCTGAGTGCCCCCACGCAGTTTTCTAAGCCTATAACTTACAGACACATTGGAGAGAGGTTCTACTCTGGAACTAACCCATACTGATTAAATCACAGACCTGGGATGAATCTGCACAGACCGTACACAAGCTTGGCATTTGCAGCAGCTGATGACATCTCCAAGTTTCATAATAAAGGCTTTGTTGATACATTTCAAAAATAAGCAAAAAGTATCTTAAACACAACAATACAGATAACTGGGAAACAGCTGAATAAACTATGCTATATCAATGCAATGGAACAACGTGGCATAATCAAGAATGACAAATATGAGGAATATAAAGAAAAAGGGAGACCATACTAAAAACCCTGGAAATAAAGACAAGAGCCAGAAGATCAATAGACACACTGATTATGATAATACCAGAAGAAAAACTGCACAAAAATACAGGGACAGAACAACAAAAAACAATGAAAGGGGATGTAGAGGGAGAAACTTATATGTGGTGAGAGCAGAAGTTCTTAACCAGGACTCCACAGACCACTTTCAGGGTCTGTGAAAATGAACAGGAAAAAAAAATTACATTTTTATTTTCACTAAACTCGAATGGAAACTTAGTCTTTCCTTTCATTGCAATTTAAAAGCAAAACAAACATTCTGAGAAGGAGTCCATAGGCTTCATCAGGCTGTCAAAGGAATCCATGACACACAAAAAGACTAAGAGCCCCTGTGTTAAAGATATTTATATGTTGGTGCTTTCAAAAGTTTAATTAGCTTTGAATATATATTAAATTGGTTTTGTAATTTTTAAAAGTTAAGCTCACAATAAATTACTCTAAAATACATAAATGTGTATGCTAACCATAAGCAGACTCTTACAGACATCTTTTTAAGAATGAAGAACAGGCCTGTCTTACATAAATGACTTATCTAAGACTAAAAGGTTTATTACCACCTAGAAGTAAGACAAAGCTTCATGTTCTGAAAGTTGATAAGTAAGGAAATGATTAAAGTGGTCTGTGAAATGACTCACTGTCAGAACTGAAGCGTCCTAAAGTATGGAAAGTCAGCAGCAAGCCACACTGCACAGCTTCCTAAAAGATCAAATGCTGGAAACTACTGGTTTCGGGACAGCATTTCATTTTTACTGTCTTGCAGATATACTTTCTGAATTCATGACTTGCCATACAGAATACTCTGAAATCCATTGAGCTGTTTTAGAAGATACATAAAAGGTAAGGAGGTGCCTTTTGGCTCACTTGGTGCCTCATAAAGGGACACACAGAAGTCCAGACCACCTTCCTACGCTGAGATGAGATGTCATCATCATCGTAACTCACAGCTCTACAGACCTTTAAGGTTCACCACATGCTTCCCCCAAAACAGCCCCATGAAAAAGGTAGTGCTGCCAATGCTATTATTCATTATCCATGCCAATACTATACATCCATTCTGTATATGAGAAAACAGAGGCTCTCAGAGAGGGGACCAAGAGTAAATGTCAGGGCAGTTAGATGGTGCAGTGGATAGAGCGCTGGCCCAGGAGTCAGAAGGACTCAAGTTCAAATCCAACCTCAGACACTTATGTGACCCTGGACAAGTCACTTAACCCCCATTGTTCCACCCCCCCCCAAAATAAAAGAATAAATGTCAGGCCTAAATCCAAGGTCACTGCTACCAAAGCCAGCACACTTTCTAGTATACCACAGCAAAATACGTTAACAAACATCATCATCACCTCTAATGATCTTTATTATAAAGTTACCAGCTTTAAAGAAGTCAATATATAACTTCAACAGAAATCCTGGTCAAAGAAGTAACATAATTCTCTAAGGGGAATCTTCTTCTAGACAATTTAAGGAATGAAGTAAGACCATTTCTGAGTGAAGTGGATAAATTAATATCTCAGCTCATAGGTTATTATAAATCATCTAATCTAACTCCTGCCTACAATGTCCCCAAGAAGGAGTCATCCAACGTTGGCCGAGAAACTTCTACTGATGATGATTTACTATCTCTGAGACAAAGCATCTTATTTTTCAACAGCTCTAAAGTTCCTCCTTATGTAGTAAAAACATATGTCATTGTAATTTCCACCTGTATTTCTTAGACCTGCCTTCCGAGGTCAAGAAGAACAAGTCTAATCTTCCTCCACAATGTAATCTATTACAAATTTCTTTTTTTTTAATTTTTTTTTATTTCAGACAAATGCTAAAACTTAAATACATTATAAGAAAAGAAAAAGAAACATTATAAACTTAAATATAAAATAAGAAAAAACAAAAAAATGTCATGTGCACAGCAGGACACAGGAAAAGATTCAAAATATATAGCAATAACTTTTCATTTCAAGAATGCCTGTATATTAAATACTGTGCATTATCTTGAAAGCTGTCCATCTTTTCTTTGCTCCCTTGTAGGTTTTCTTTTGTTCTCTACTGTATACTTTTTACTTTCTTCTTTTTCCCCCTCCCTCCTTCCCTACCCACTACCCCAAGACTACAATTGAGCATTGGGTATATATACACACATGTATGTATGTATGTATTGACACACACCTATACATATATACACATACATATATATATACATATATAAACATATACTTTCCCTAAGAAATTCTAATACTAATCTTTGTTTTTATGTTTGTGCATATTTCTTTTTTTCCTATCTCTCTTAACTCCTCTACTTTACTTCTACCTGTTACTTTACCTTCCTATTACTTAACCTACCCCCACTTCAGCAATCCCTCCCTTATCCTCCCATTCCCTTAAATCTAAACACCCTTCTATATCCCCTTTTTAACCTATTCCCATATCGTCCCCTTTAAAGATCCTTCTTTTATCCTTTCTCCCCTCCCTATCCCGAGTTTTATTTCTTTCTAAATTCAGAAGATTTTTACATTCTTCTAAATGTATATGTATTTTCCCCTCTTAAACCCATTCCTGATGAGAATAGGTTTCCAGAACTAACAGTCCCCCTCCCTCATCTAATTCTTCTGTATTGGTTCCTCTTGTACTTCATTTGTAAAAGATAATTTCTCTTTTAGCTGTATTTGAGTGGTTTTACTTTTTGAAGTTATATCATACTCAGGTCTACCCCAATCTTCCTTCTAAGTTACCTAATTACTACTAACGATCTTAAACATAGGTTTTACATTTTTCACACATAAAAGGTAAACATTCTATCCTTATTTAGTCCCTTGTTTGGTCACTGGTATGTACCTTATATTTCTCTTGGCTCTTGTATGTTAAATCTTCTATTGAGTTCAGGGTTGTTGTTTTTTTAACAAAGACCTGAAAGTCTGACAATTGATCTAATGTCTTTTTATTTTTCGTTCAGAACTATGCTTAGCTTTGCTGGGTATGATATTTTCAGCCAGAAGCCCAGTTCTTTTGTTCTTCAATATACAGCGTTCCAAGACCTGTGATCTTTTAGTCTCACCACTGCTAATTGTGTGATTCTAATTGTAGCACTGCCATATGTAAACTTTTTTTTTCTTGTTGTTCATAATAGTTTGTCCTTGATCTGGGGGTTTTGGAATTTGACTATAATATTACTGTGAGTTTTCCTTGTAGGAGCTCTTTCAGGTGGTGATTGGTGGATTTTATCTATTTCTACTTTCCCTTCTTGTTGTAATGCTTCAGGACAATTTTCTTTGATTATTTCTTGTATTATTGTATCAATATTCTTTTTTGATCAGAATTTTCAGGTAGTCCAATTATTCTTATGTCTTCTCTTTTTGATCTGTTCTCTAGATCTGTTGTTTTTCTTACAACATGTTACATATTCTCTTCTATTTTTTCATTCTTTACATTTTTTTTTTATTTCTTCATCTCTTATAACTTCACTGGTTTCCTTTTGCCCAATTCCGATTTTCAAGGAGTCATTTTCTTCCTTAAGATGCTGGATCTCCTTTTCTAATTAGTTGACTTTCTTTCCATAATCTTGTTTTTCTTGTGTTTTTCTTGTTTTTCTTTCTAGTTTTTCTTCAATCTCTCTCATTTGATTTTTAAAGTCTTTTTTAAGTTCTTCAATTAATTCTTTTTGGGCAGGTGACCATTAGACATTATTCTTTGGGATAGAAGAGGGTTTCTTTGCTTCATTATCCTCCTCTGAAGACGCATCCCAATCTTCTCTATTCACATGGCTCTCTATGGTTAGATTCTTTCTCCTTTGTCTGTGCATTTTTCTTTTTGTAATTATTTAGTTTTTATAATCACCTTTAGTCCCGAGGTATGGGGGATAGTTCTCCCTTCTGACCTTTAACTCAAACCAAGACCTTCATCCTCCAGTAAGTGCCCACAGCAGAGGCGTCCCTACCACACTACTTCTACACTCACTGGGAGTGTGAGGGTTCCTTCTCGCCCCTACCGTGTCTTCACAGCACAGCCAGGTCTGGCTTTCCTTGTCAGCAGAGGATCCCTCCATCTTCCTCAGGTCAGAAGCCCAACTCCCCTCACTGTCCCTGGGGTAAAAGTCCCTGTGCCTGGGGCCAAGGCAGCCTCCCAAACCAGCTAACCCCAGGGCTTAATGCTTGTTGTTTGAGCAGCTTCAAAGCGTACCCTAGCCTGGAGGTGTTTGCTCTTCAGAGAGAGGAAATCTCATCCAGGGATTTTTCTTCAGATTTTCTCCAATTGTCACAGGAGAACCCCTCTTCTGCCCCTACTCTTATTTGTTTTCACAGATCTAAATTGGCCCAGGGGTGCTATTTTTTCTCTTTTTTGGAGGAAAATCTTGAGAGTTTAAATTTTCTGATCTATTCCTCCATCTTCCCAGAATCCTCTCCACTACAAATTTCAACAAAGGTAATAAAACCATCCTCTTCCACCCTGTCCCTCCTTCTATCTCCAGGCTAACCATCCATAATTCTTCCTACTGTCCTTGTATGCTATAATCCCCAGTCATTTGCTCTGGGCACACCCAAATTTATTAACGTCCTTCCAAAAATGTTGGACATGATATTCAAGATGTGGTGTGACCAGGGCAGAATGTAATGGGACTATCACCTCTCACTCATAACCTGCATCTCAGTAGGGGAAATGATGTTTATAACACCAGGTTCAAATAGCTGGATGTAAAAATGAACAAAGGGACAAAATCTAATATCCAGAAAAATACTCGTGATTCTGGACCTTAAATAAAATTTAAGGCTATCAAAAGCAAGAGAAACAAAATCCCCACACTCTGCACAGATAATTGGTTAAAAAAATAAAAATAAAGTTTTCCTTTCAAAGCCTTTATTCGAGTGATCAATCATCCTTGGGCAATGCCATCATTCTCTGTGCAGGAAGGTAATCTGAATTGCCACAGAGATCTCCTATAAAATTCCAACCTTTACCTCATCACTATCTTGTCAAAGTAACATCAGAGATCAAAAACCACGTTTCCAATCTGCTTTAACAATAGCTTATGGGAATAATAATACATACTTATACAGCTTTTTTGGTACAAAATACCTTCCTCACAAAAACTATGTGAAGCAAGAAGGCAGGTAGTTCAATTGTTATTAATTCCATTCTACAGAATAGGAAACTGAAATTCAGAGAGGTCAAATAATTAGCTTCAAGGTCACACAACTACTAAGCGGCAAGACAGGGATTTGAAACAAGGTTTTTTGACTCAAATCCTAGTTCTCACTATACCATTTATGTTTATATATAGTTCCACTACATCATTTTATGTTTATGCTTTTGATATTTCATATTATATGCCTTTTATAAAATAATGATAATATTAAAAAAATTGCCAATCACACCAGTGGCAGGTGATTTTAATCTTCTTGCTGTCATGGACTCCTTGGCAGTCTGGGAAAGCCTGTGGACCCATTTCTCAGAAAAATGATTTTAAATAGATAAAATAAACACATAGGATTGCAAAGAAAAACTATTATAATGAGATAAAGTTATAAAAATATTAACCCCAAATTCAAAATCCATGTAATGATGGAAGCATGATGATATATGTAAAGCACTATCACGGGAAAGAGAAGAATCATAATGGTATTTTTCTTAGAATTGTTTAGAAAGCATCATTCTTCCCTCAACATCTTAAAAATGAACTGAGATAGAGAAGTCAGGGATTAGGAAGGGAAGTAAAGGTTTTTAGGTGAGAATGTCAAGGTAGAATGACTAGCTGTAATGGGAAAAAACTGAAAGGCTGGTGCAGGGAGTGGGGACTTGAGTTTCACTCCCTGCTCCTTTCCTCTCTATCTCTTTCCCCTCCTCTCTCTCTCCATATCCAGATCAGCTTCTCTCTCCACAACCCTTCATCATTCTCTCCCTTCCTCCCATTTCTTCTTTCTCTCATTCACTCTCTTTTTTCTGCCCCCTCTCTGACCACAATATAATTCCTTCCTCTTTCACTGAGCTGATGTTCTAATTCAGCCCTTAGTCTATGCAATGTAATAAAAAAAGTGATAAAGAGCTGGAAAAAAATAATATGGCCATAAAATGTGGTTGATGAGCAAGGTTCCATTTCTTCTTTTAATTATTTCCCACTTTTCCAGGATATTGCTTGTTTGTTCATATTTATTTGCTTGTTGCCTCCCTCATTAGATTGTGAGCTCCTTGAGGGCAGGGACTGCCCCTGCCCCTTTTTGTATGCCCAGTGCCTAGCACAGTGTGTGGAGTCTATGTAATAAGTGCTTAATAAATGTTTATTGACTAACTGATAAGTAAAGTCCACTTTTCATAAATAGCATTATCCTATGAATATATAGCTACCCTACTGCTAGGCATTTCCAAATGTAGTTATGCAGATATTCATATTACAGACACAGTCCTTTGCCAGGCCAATACTCAAAGACTTTCCAACTAGGTAGAACATTCCAGAACCTGTGCTTCCCAAATACAGCCTTTCAGAACCCAGGGCCACTTCCACACCACAATAAGGCATTGGGTGAAGAAATGTTACCAATGTGGAAACATTTATATGTTTTACAGGTTAAAAATGCAAAAAATACCAATACATTTAAGAACTCTCAAAACAGTCATATATTGCAATAGATTGTATGCCTCTTGCTCAAGATCTAACCAGTATCATCGTTAACAGCTTACAGAGCACATATGTGGCTATTCTTTATACACACACGTGTGCATATGCATACATATGCATATGCACACACACATATACATATCCAAATATAAAATATTTGTATACAGGCTGCCTCTCTAATATAAACTACATAGATATACAAAAAGAACCTAAAAGAGCAATAGGTGTGACCCTTCCCAACCCAATAAGACACAAATGGTGGTCTTCCCCATAAGATTAGTGATCACTATCTAAGGATCAGAATAAGGTTAAATGATTGAGGTAGGATTAATACTTCCTTCTGCTTACAGCTATCCTTTGGTTTGTGGCTGAAATTGTTATTGTAGAGATTAGTACTGTTCACAACCCTACCTCTTACACTCATGCTTGACATCTCATTTCTCATTGTTACATGTCACCACTATCATCAACAACAGTATGTTTGAAATACCCATTTGTACAAGGCACAGGGCCAGCTTCTGTACTATATAAATTCATTGGACACAATCCCTAACCACTAAGATGTTTAACGGTTTAAAACAATCAATAACAATGCAGGCATTGAGAGTATGTAACAAACAAATCAATTGAATAAATATAAATAGCTGCATTAAGTGATAGAATCTGTTGTTGTTGTTGGGGGGGGGGGTTTAACAGACTATGAGCAGTACAGATTTTTTTTTTCAAACCATATTGAAAAGACTATGTCTTTGGAATGAAAGAACAAGAGATATGCCTTCAATTCCAGGTGCTGCTGCTGTGATGGATGAAACCTGGCTCTGTTGTACAAATAGTAAATGAAAAATACCCTTTGTGAAAAGGGAGCAGCACATCCCTTCTCAGGATCCATTCTGATCTGCTGCATCTTCTTACCTTGAAGGAGGCATGCTGCTCCATGTGGCGTAGGAGCTGTGGCTTCTGAGCAGCTGTGTAGTCACATACCGTACACTTAAACTGTTTACCTGAAACGACAGTATCAGACTAAGTGAGATGGAGTTTATCCCCAGCCTGTATCAGTAACATTAGTAGTGCCAAGCACAGGGGTGCCCTGCTCAGCAGGAGAAACTGTTTTAGCCCCAGTGGGTTCTAGTGGCAAAAAAAGGATTAAGGAACCCTGCATGGACTGAAAGTAGGAGGAGACCTTAGAGATCATCTACAATACTGTAAACTGAACAAGCCCTGATGATGACGATGATGATGATGCATACTGCATGTTACAGTTTACAACGCACATTATCTTGAATATGGTCTAGGATTGTCATCTTATTTAGGGAAACTGAGGTTCAGACAGTTAAGTGAAACAGTAAGTACCATAGCTAACAAATGGCAGGCCTTCTCTCCTAGCTCCAGGTCCTTACCCAGCCCAGCATACTCTCTCTTTCTACTCAAGAAAGTCCCAAGAAATTTGACTCCTCGATATGTGCAGGTGAATTGAGATGAACAAGAAAACAAAGTCCTCTACTACGTTAAAGACACAGTTGTGAAATTAATTTTGCTAATAATATTAGTGATGTTGCTCATAATAGCATGATTAATATATTGGATATGAATCATTGTTTGCTTCAGAAGAGTCTAGACAATGTCTCAATGTCACAGATGCTTTGCAGCAATTCAACTAAGTGCACATTTGCCCAGCTAAGGACGAAAAAAGTTGGCAAAGCTACTCCCAGAATAAGAACTTAAGTGAGGGAATAGCTTAGGACCTGAATATCAGAAGCAGTTCTCATCCCACCTCACGTACTTCTTGAGAGAGGAAGAACCAGGTAGAAGTGGAGAACCCCGAAATCCTCAGTTTTCCTGAGGGTGTAACAATAAGAGATACACTCTGCTGACCTTGGTCAACCTCCTGTCTCAAGTCCTTCTCCATAAAATGAGGAGATTTGATTAGATAACCTCGAAAGTCTATTCTAGCTCTAACATTCCATGCTCCAACATTCTCTGCATACAGTGTATACTGGGTTGGACTGGATTTTGCTAGCATTGTGCTAAGCACTGGGAATACAAATAAGAAAAACAGTTTTTTTCTCAAGGGAGCTCACAATCTAATGAAGGAAAACAATACCCACATGGAAGCTGAAAAGTACTGGGGTTTGGGAGGAACCTGCCCCCCAAAAAATACAGTCTCCTGGGCTACTCTCATCAATACTAAATGTATCTTCTCATGCACCCTGACACATCCTTCCAGAGAAATGAGGAGTCATTTTCTTTGCCCCTTTCTGGTCGTCCATCTACCATTTCACTCAGAAGCCACTCTTACTCAGAAGTTCAAATATATACACATATACACACAGACATACATACATACGTACATGTTATTCTATCCAAAGCCTAGTGACCATTGTGTAATGATTCCTAGGTCATTCTTCATTTTTTCAGAGTTCAGAACTTGGCTCACAATTTTCCTCTCCACTCTAACCCGACCTTATACTTCAACTAACATGTTATAAACACCATAGTTGCTTAGGTCATAAACCTCCAAACTCATATGATCTAAACCAGTGGTGTAAAACTCAAAGAGAAACAGGGGCCACTAAACCATAAGGATTCCTACAGGTGCATATTAACTTAGAAAACCACATATTAACATTATCTGTATTCTAAGGTATTTTATTTATTCTGTTAAATATTTTCCAATTACATTTTAATCTGATTCAGGTTGTATTTAGGAGTATTACAGCTGGCCAGCAGATCACATTTTTAACACCTTCAATCTGATCTTCACTGTACCCCATTACATAGAGGTTTCATCATCACTCACCAATTTTACACCTCTACAATCTAGAACTCCACGTCCATGAACTCTGAAATTCCTTTTTCTAATCATAATATTTTATCATTCTAGATTTCTTTTTGCCTTTGACTCCCCTAAACCTGTCAAAATTCCCTACCATGACAAACAATACCCTATCCCTTGGTTCTTTCAAAGGTCATCACACCTGCACTGGTCACATTGCACTTTCTTCCCTATCTCAACCACTTGGCAAATTAATTCAATTCTACACTATCCTCTGAAATCAAACAAATCCCTTGTCCCCTTTTCCTAGACCTGAACACATCTTGCCAAACCCTAACCTTGGATTACTCCCAACATCTGATTCTTTCACTCCAATTTATGGACTGCTAAACAAAGCTAGTGAAGCAATGAAACAGTGTGGACTAGTTGCAAGAGAAATTCATCTAATATAAATTCGACAGGGCACTCACTACAGCAGACAATCTTCAAATACAGCCCCAATCAATTTTCTATCCCCCTCAGCAAAATGTCTGTTCCAAACATTCTCATCTCTCCTCAAAACTCCACAGCACTGTCTCTCCCAGCTCTCTCAGCTGAGGACCTCATCTCATATTTCACTGAAAAAAACAGAGGCCATTCATTAAGAGCTCCCTCTTCTCCACTTTTCATTTCACATCGTTCAGACCTCTTGCCCCACAATCTCCTCCTTCACCCCTGTTTCCTTGACAGAATAAATCCCTCAACATGCCCCCCTCCCTTGATCTTATCCCCTCCTGAGTCTTAACCAGTATACTACCCACTCTATCATTCCCACTCTCTCTTCAACCTTTGATCTTTCCCTATGTATTGGCTCTTTCTTGCTGCCAAAAAATCCACACATGTCTCTCCATCCTTTAAAAAAAAAAAAAACTAACCAAAAAATACCCAAAACAAAACAAAACAAAAAAACTTCACTCAATCCAACCATCTCCTGCATCTACCATCTTATATCTCTTCTGTCCTCAGCTAAACTCCTTGAGAAATCTGCACATACTAGATGTCTCCACTTCTCCACTCGATCACTTGCAGCTTTAGAACTATGACACTATGAATGCTACCAAAGGAAGTCATACTAGGATGCTTCTTTGATCCACCAGGCTGACTAGGATAGACTACAAATTCATATTATCTAATTTCAACTGGTTCCTTCCTAGCACATGACAATATTTTTACTCTTATGTGATTGACCTCTTACTGTGCTGTCCATAGTAGCTGGTCGGAACATTCTCTTCTGTCCACCAGTCAAATACACCCTCCTCTTCCCTTCCTCTTGGTAAATGACTTTGGCTTATAATTTACTGAAATAATTTAGGAAAATTGGGAAATGTCCCCAATTCTACACCTCATACTTATTTGCTATTTTGTTGTTTGTCTTTGGTTATCTGTGTCTACCATAGTGTCTGAAATACAGAATGTGTTCAACAAATACTTGTTAAATTAGATTATACGGTACTTAATAGAAACTCTTGGGGATTTGAGTCCCCATTTTTGATGAGCAAAATTAAATTTGGCCCAGGAATGCACTGAATCTATTTGTCCAAACTATTAAGAAACAGAACCTCATATAGAATATTGATAGTATCTCTAAGGCAAGACATTCTCCTTTTTAAAAGCTATTAGAATTTTCTATAATGCTATTTTTTTCTTAAGTACTAGGTTCAGACTCTCTTTAATAAATGGAAAATCAAAATGAACTGAAAATTCCATTTTCAAATCATACTACAAGATTCTAAACCTTCTGAAATGAATATCCAGATAAGCTAGGTCTTGTGCCAGGCAAATAAAACAAAACTCATCCTACTAAATAGTTGGCATCAAAATGTATTTCAAAGTGTTTTTTAAAGCTTTCATTCAATGTGATAACTAAAGTAAATCAAAGTATTTCAATTATCCAGTTACAATTACCATGCAAAGTGACAAATTCTAGATTGATATTTGACCAATGACATAAACTAAATTTTAATGAGCACACCATGAAAAATATCACTTGGAAAATATAACATTAAACTAATTAAGAAAAAATTTAAACTTTGCATGTTTGTGCAATTTCCTTTATCTATACAAACTGCATAGTTTTCTTCATATTTATGGTACCTCTTCACAAATTCAACAAATTTTTAACAAACAATTCTGAAGTGCCTTCTGTGCTCTGAGAACTATGCTATGTATTGGGGAAATGCAAAATTTATGTGTGACCCAGTCTCTGCCCTCACTGAGTTTTGCCTTCATACCTATAGTGGCAATATCACTCAAAATTCAATAAGCAGTTATAAAGCACCTACTGTGTGGTGGGCACTGTGCTAGGCACTGAAAAAACAAACAATCCATGCCTTCAAGAAACTTATTTATATTGTTTACATAAATAAGTAATGAGCGTTCTTACACAAGCTAATGAGAAGGTTGATATTAGTAATGGTAACTTACGTCAGCTAATTAGTAAGTATTCATGCCTACCATCTTCATAGAGAAAAGTGATCCTGAGAAAAGAGGTCAGTCAATAAACATTTCGTCATTTATTACAATGTCATTCTGATGCAACAGCAAAATAACATGTGCTAAAGAAGTGTCATAAAGTGAAGAAAACTAATTATCTCATTGAAGATCAAGAGTCCACCATTATGAGTTTGCTAAGAGTTCTGACAAACTTTGTATGAAAAGGGGAATATAAAGATTTCTGATATTATAAACTAGCAAAAAGTCATTTCTCCTTGACTCTGAATCCCTGCAATAAAAATTGCCAACACTTTTACAAAACCACTGACAGCTCCCATAAAGGAGAATTAGGAAAGAGACTGACACGAGATCTTTTGTTATCTAATTAAAATGATGAAAATCTGATTCACTACTAATCATAAAAAGTAATAATTTGGAACTATCATTTTGTTTTTTGTAATTTCCTCAGGGAAACAGAGGATATTGAATAACTTTATTGGCCAGAGATTAGAATGACACCAAATGGTGAGTAGTCAAACAGGAAATGCTTAAATCTGCAAATAACAAACAAGTGTACAAACAAGACAGGAAAGAAGATACAAGAGAAAGAGAATGTATAGCAGCACTTTTTAAATTCCTTGACTTGTTATATATCATTTTGCCTACTTCAGAGGGACCCAGGGATGATGCTAATATTGACATACCTCAATTCTACTTACTATAAAAGACACAGTAATTAGAAATCCTACAAACCCCAAGGTCCCAAAGGCTATGCCAGTAAACTATAAACGATGACAGCTTCTACCAAACTAGAAAGACACTTATTTGTAGCTAAGAATGGAGAGGTGCATCCTCAGAAGGCTGCCAATGGAGACTTTTTTTGGCCAGTTTTGACTGATGAAACAAGACAAAAGTGCAAAACAGCCTTAGTCATGTGTGGCTTACTTCTACTTTCACAGTCACCATGCATGAGCAGTAGGAAGGGGGACAGAATGTGCTAGAAATCATTTGATCCTCTATGCATCTACAAATGTTTCTGCCCAGTGACAAGGGAACTGAGACAACACTTGCAGAACTGAATTTGATACATCTCTATAAACACTAATTCCATGAAGGCACAGCAACATGTAAGGGAAGGCTCTAGGCTGCCTTTGGAGAGGCAAAGAAAGGAGTTGGCAGAATTGATTTCATTGGACACTGAGAAGACATGAGAAATAATCAATGTGACTGACATATATTCATCACACCTTTCAGTGCTCAAAATGAGCATACGCAAGTAATCATCACAGAGGTGATGACAATAAATACACTAACATTTTGCTGCAGAAACAGGGAAATTCCATGATGATTCCAACAAGATTTTCAACACTAAGTCAATGTATACTTCCATACCTGGTGACTTAAATACAAAAAAAAAAAAAATCGCCCCCCAGAAGAAGACGGCAAATGCTACTTTTAAGCTACACCTGGAATCAGGAAGACCTAAGTTCAAATCCACCCTCAGAGACTTAACAGTTTGTTTAGCATACTGCCTGGCATATAGTAGTGCTTAATAAATGTTTATTGATTGATTGATTAATTGATTGAACAAGTTACTTAACCCCTGTTTGCTTCAGTTTCCTCATTTGTAAAATGGGGATAATAATAGCACCTCCCTCCCAGGATTGTTATGAGGATCAAATGAGATAATAATCATAAAGTGCCTGACCCATAGTAAAAGCACTTCAAAATGTTGGCTATCATCATCATCATCATCATCAACATTATTATTATTATTAAATTAAAAGTTCTAATGGCATATTGACCATTCAGATGCTTCATGCCAATGTCCTCATGGATATTACTAGCAAAAAATAAAATTAAGGTGCTGAACATAATGAGCTTCAAATCAAATCACAAAAACTAAAAGGAAAATCTACTATATTCTAATAGACAAGAAACAACAGGGCAGAGAAACAACAATCATTTCTGAATTGGCTGTCTAGTTAGCAATCACATTACTGATTAAACAAAGTAAAAAACAAATTAGAAGAAATGATAACAGTGAGAGGAAGACATTTAATGGGTTTGTCACATCTCCAACTCAATCTGTTTAATTAAGTTAGAGACTCAGGGAAAAAACTGGGACAACAGACAAAAGTAAAGACATTGGCTCTGTCGTCATTTCTTAGAGAAGTTCAGCCCAGTTCAAAGCCAAACAGAGAAGTCTGAAAGTTCCTAGAAACCACCTCAGTCATCATCTTGCCAAGCAGAAGGACATGAGAGCTAAGGGCAACACTGATTCAGAATACAAGCTTATCTTCAAAATAGTATGGTGGAGGATAATTGAAGGCCACAGCAATATCACTTCACAAAATAACAAAAAGCATTTTGTAGATGAATCTGGGAGGACAACAAATATACATGAAATTTAACAGAGATAGTGACCCTTTTACAGAGATTTATTTTCATCAGCAATGACAGTGGAACCATCCATGGTACTTAGAATCTCAGACTACCTCATCCTGATGCCACATGGGAAGAAGCGGCATTACATTTAAGAAGTCAAAGTCAAGGAGCATGGCAGAACCTAAACAAATACAAGAAGAAATATATGGTGGAGAAGTGATTTTAAAGATAACCAGGGATCAATTTTCAAGGTATGCCAAAGAAGGTAAGACTGGAAAACAATGGAAAAGCATGGGCAGTGCTTCATCTCAGCCCTGCCTTCTCTCCCACAGAAATGTGAGCAAGAAGACACGAGTAACTGCCATCCCTTACAGTTACTTCTCCAACTCCATAAAATCTTTAAGAGAATGGTTCAGGAATGTATCAGATATGTCCCTGATGTAAACAAGAGAAGGCAACAAGCAGGCTTTGCCAATGATATTCTATGGCAGACCACATCTTTGAGGTCACAGTATTGATTGAGAGAGGTAGAGAATAGAAGAACCTGTTATGTCTGTTGTATATTGATTTAACAAAAGCATTCAACTTGGTAGACCAAAATGTAGTTTGAAAGTCTCTCCTCAAAGATGTATTACACATGATAAGATTATTTAAGATTATGACAAATACACTAGTCACTGATTTGTATTTGTGAGTGTATGTATGTGCACTTTTAGTTTGTAATGTGAATCCTAGAGGAAGAGTACAGACCTAATAATCAAAACTATGATTCTTTAAAAGTAAATTAAGGCAATGAAGGCAATCTACCAAAGTTTTTTAAATAGACTAGCATTTGTATAGAAAAATTTATGCATCTGAGTCAACAACAATAATAATCATAATGATGTAATAATAGAAATGGTACACTAGCTCTGTAAAACTAATAAACAAGATAAATCTTCACACATCTCTGACAAACCATTGGTAAATTTGTTCCATAATTCACTAAGTAGTGAATTAAATTATGTGTAAAATAGATGTGTAAAATATATACTTGCACAAGTTGTCCATAAGCACTTGGGAGATGTCTTGCACAATTCCAACAAAAGGAGGATTTCCTACTGGTGACTAGGTTCTCCAAATGTTCTTATTCACAGATAACACTGTATTGTTAGATTTAAGTCCTAGGACACTATGGAACCTCCTCAGTAAAGTCCACAATGACACAAAAGATATATTGGTCTGATGGTTCCAACCATTCATACTGCAAATACAAAATAAGTTCAACTAACATGGAAATGTTTTACATAATTGCACATATATAACCTATGTCTGATTGCTTACCATCTCAGGGAGGGGGAGGGATAGAATTTGGAACTAAAAACTTTAAATAAAAATGTCTTAAAAATCAGGAAAAAATACATATGACACAGTCTATGGCATTCAGTTTAATGGACCACCTACTGAATTAGTCAACATACACATGTACACATACATATATCGTGTACAGGCTGAGAGCCCGTATGTATAAGATTTGCATCTAGAAGGGCCCTCAAGGACCTTCTAGTCCTACATCATAATTTTAAAGATGAGGAAAATGTCCTAAATCTTAGGGACATTAAATCACTTTGGTCAGTTGTTATTATTGAGTTGTTTCAGTTGTGTCTAACTCCTCACGAGGCAAAGATACTGGAGTGCTTCACCATTTCATTCTCCAGCTCATTTTACAGATGTGCAAACTAAGACAGTGTTAAGTGACTTGCCCAGGGTCACATAGTTACTAAGTGTCTGAGGCCAGATTTGAACTCAGGAAGATGAGTTTTCCTAAGTCCAGGCCCAGCATTTTATCCACTGAGCCACCTAGCTGTTCCTGGTCAAAGTTAACTAGGCCAGTTAGTCAAAAGTCAAAAAGCATTTTTTTTAAAGCAGAATTAAAAATAATTCAACTCTCCTTCCACAATACCATACTTTCTCTTTGCAGATGGATAAAAAAGGGGAGCCAAAAACTGAGTATCTGGAGGATATCAGAATTGAGTACATTTGGAAATTATCCATGGTCTTCAATGATTCCAAGTTTATTATATCACAAAAGTCTGTGTCTTTAATATCAATATGCTCCCTGTGATGCCCTGTGGCTAGAAACATATGTGAAAAATACGAAATAAATGAGTCAACACTGGTCCATGGTATAATTATTCTGTGGGTGAGTCCACTGGATAAACAAACTTTTTAGAATTGTCTAAAATAAAGGAATAAATGGATCCTGAATACAAACCTAAGAAGTTTTCCTATAAATATACTGAATAAGCTTTAATGCATAGATTTGAGGCATATCTTCCAGGTGCTCAGAAAACTTTTTCCCTCAAGTACAGTGTGGCAGACAGCTGAGATTGCTGGGTAAGTGACTGACCTACGGACAGTTGCTAACATTTATGTGTCACTTTAAAACCCGTAAAAGTCTTTTACGTATATTATCTCACTTGATCCTCAAAACAACTCTGTGAGGTAGTTGCTGCTATTATGTCCATTTTACAGATAAGGACACTAAGACAGAGAAAAGTTAAGGGACTTGGCCAGGATCATACAGCTAGAAAGTGTCTGAAGAAGTGTTCACATTTGCATTTTCCTGATAAATGAATTGTTACTAAAGTATATGCTGATTTTCCTTTTTACAGGAGGAAATAATTGGAGTTCTTTTCTTATGCTTTATTGGATGACATTTCATTCTACATTTAGCAATAGGATCTCTCATTATAAGAGAAGACAGAAAAAAGAACTTCCTCCACTCAAATTCAATTTCCATATTCAACTCTCCACTTGCCTAATTACTGCCTGTTCCAGGGTGCTTGAAGACTGAATAATTCCTCTTTGTAAATTTTGCAAGAAAACTTCCCCTGGACTCAAGTATGTGGTGAGGGGAGTAGGAAGGAACCAAAAGAATTTGGGGTACTAAACTTAAAAGAGCTTTTATTTTATGATTACAGAATTCTTATTTTGATTACAAGTTAAGTTGCCCTGCTTCATTTAAACCTGTCTACTACATTATGGGTTCTTATAACTATTGGGGATGGGAGGGGGAACAGGACTCTGGAACTCAAAACTATTTTTAGCCTTTTATTAACTGTCGGGCAAAGTAAAAGTATTTCCTGGCTGATTATTTAAATACTTAAAGATCTGGGATCTCATGAATGGAAATATTTCTTCCATCAATGTTGATCATAGTCCTCACTATACAGTTTCATGAGGAGCCATGACCAAAAAATTCACCACTTCAGGGCCACCCCTGGTTACAGGCCTCCCCAAACTCAGCAAGGCTTTGCCAGGATCTCATTCAATGCCTTTCTAGCTTGCGAGAGTCAGTCACTTCCGGGCCATGATTCCTTTGCTATACTGCCCTCCCTCAGACACCTTGTATGATGTTCCCCAACGATCATGTAATTGTATTGCCTCCAGCACTGATCTCTTCGCTAGATACCTGATTCGGTCCTGCTACTTTTTGTGCACCTCGGGGATTGTGGTGTTAGGGTCCTAGTGTTACTGGTTCCTCTACCTTTGATAGAAAAAAAAAAAAAACAAAAAACAACAGTTTGTTAAAATGTTTTGTTTTTTTTTTAATCTTTTCCCACTTTTCTTCTGTTTGTAATCCTCCCTTCATTTTCAACCCTGAATGTCCTTGGGGTGACTTTGTGGAATGACTTTGCTTAGTTGGATATTCTGCTAAGCTTTCTTTAGACAGGTTTTACTCTCCACTGCTTCTCTCTGCTTTATGAGACAACACCATTCGTAATCTTCTACAGATGTTTATATTTAACCCATTGGGTTCTTTGGTAGCCATTTCTTTCCATTTGGATAATAAATGAGATGTTTACTGACTAAGTTGCTCTCTGGGCTCTTCTGGTTTTCTTATTGTGGCAATTAACTTGCATTGTTCAAACTTCTGAATAGAATTCTTATTCTGTGTCTTTGTCAATTCCATTTCTCATTTTTTATTTTCACTAATTTGTTTAAATAATACAGGATTAAAGTTTCCCATAAAAGGAGAGCTAAGTATAAGAGTGAGTTGAGGTCTGGACTTGGAAGGCAGGAAGGCTGAGATCAAATCTAGCCTCAGACACTTCCTAGATATATGGCCCTAGGCAAGTACATAAACTGTCTGCCTCAGTTTCCTCATCTGTAAAATGAAGATAATAATAGCACCTATCTCACAGGATCAAATGAGATAATAATTTTAAATCATTTTGCAAACCTTAAAGCACTATGTAAATGCTAGCAGTTATTATTAAAGCAAAGGCCTATATTTTCAACATTTACATTTTACCAGTTTTTCTACATGGAAATGAGATATGAAACATCACCACATCTGAAGATGTAGAGATTTTACTGAAATCACTGTTTGTAAACTATGTATGTCTAAAAAATCTTTTTTTGATTCAACAGAACAAAAATACTGGCTTAAAGATTGACTTCTAATAAGGTATCTGATATAATAAATTCTACATTATAAAATATACATATATAAAATATATAAAACATAACAAAATTATTTAAGATTCCTTGAAAGACAGTAACAAATAACCTTGTTCGGTGACCCTATGGTTATTACTATCAAATGAGGAATGAAAACCTAACATATTCAACAGATCTATGATTTCATCCACTTGTAAGTTCCTTCTGTTGGCTGATTCAAGCCAGAACTAGAGCTCAAGTTGAGAATTGGAATGAAAAGAGACCACTGTAAATCTTCTAGCAAACAACAAAAGCAAGTTTACTTAATCATTGCATGGGAAGGATATTCAACAAGGATACAGCATTGAGTAAGTCAAGTGCAGCTTCCCTGCCATTGTATTAGCCAACTGGTTTGCCAGTCAAACCAGAGGGAGGAGCTCTTGACTCCATCTGGATCAGCCTTTTCTACTTAAGCCACCAGGAAACTACATTTATTATTATAATGTAATTAATCAAGCATAAGTACCCTGCACCAATTAAGTCTCAAGGCAGATTTCAATATCTTTTAAGGAAAACTTGGCCTTGCTGACATGAATGTTATTATTATTATCATACCCTCTATTAATGCCAATCATAACACATCCACACCAGTCCTTCTTGTGGAATTGTTGTCCATTCCATCCAAAAAGTTTGCCACCGGGGATCAGCCCAATGTACTGACAGTACCAGTGAAACAATCTGTTTGTCCACCCATCATCCCTTCCTCTTGCCATAAAGGCAACCTATCCTCTCACTCTATCAAAAAACTCTTTAAGGATGTATTTTACTTCTACTTTTAAGTTCGTTATATGATTCAGACTGAACATACCCTTCTTTAGTGTGATCATTATTTTCAGTTCTTCAGCAGTGATGTTCTATATCCTATGATCACACAGCAACATCAGTAAAATGCTAGTATTGAAAAGATAGGCCTTTGCTTTCATGCGAAGCTCGAAGCCACGAGAAAATCTCTGTCATTCCCTGAGAGTGATGACATCTTCAACATTAATGGGCAAATTTGGATAAGGGGTGAGTGTGAGGGGGGAAATAATGACACGTTGATTTTGAGATGCCTACAAAATATCCAGTATGAGGCTGGTAATGTGGGACCTGACCACAGATGAGAGATGATATTCAAAACCATAAGATCACCAAGTGAGAGAGTACAGACAGAAAAGAGAGGTGGGCCCAATATAGAGACCTAGGAGACATCCACAGTTAGTAGACATGACACAGATAATGAATCATTAAAAAGAGACTAAGAAGGAGACATGTAGGAGGAGAACCAAGTGAAAATGGTGTCTTAAAAACACAAAGAGGAGAAAATATTTTAGAGAAGATGGTGATTAACAGTGTCAAATGCTACAGAAAGGTCAATAAGGAGGACCTAGAAGAGGCCATCAGATCTGGCAAATACTGGTAATGTTGAAAAGAGTGGTTTCAGTTGAATGAAGAGGTTGGAAGAGAAATTTCAGAGAGTTTACAGGAAAGCTGACCTCCTATAGCTGAAAGACATATGTTAAATATAAATGCAATTAAGAGGCAATTTACATGGAAGTTTAAAGAAAAAAAAAAGATGCTTCCTTATCTGTGCAGGAGCACTAACTTGATACTTGATATTTTCATCAATTAAGCCTTGTTTCCCCAAGGAATTCAAAGCATTTTATTAAAATTTTCTAATAGACTCTCATGGCATTCCCAGATAACAAATAATATCCTCATTTCACAAACCAGAATGTGAGGTCAAAAGCATATGGCTTATTTAAAATTGCATAATAAATCAGCAGGGGAGTTGGGAGCTTTGATCTGTGGACTTTTAGCCTAGAACTCTCTAAAGTAAGCCAAAACTCACAGACTACAATTGCATGACACAATTGCGCTTGTATTAACAGGTTTCCAGGAGACAGCATAGTGTTACAGGAACGTATGCTGGGCTGAGATTCAGTCACTCAACAAGCATTTGTTAAAGCCCCTACTACGTGTCAGGTACTGTGCTAAGTGTTGAGAACAGAAGGGTAAAAACAGTCCTTACTCTCAAGGAACTCACCTTCTAAAGGCGGAAACAAAAAGCAAACAACAAATAAAAAAGCAAGATATATACAGGATAAATTGGAGCTAATCTCAGACAGGAGACATTGGCATTAAAGGGAGACCAGGAAATGATTCCTTCAGAAGGTAGAATTGTAGCAGAGATTCAAGACAACAAGATTCTAGTCCTCACATTCTCTCTACCTCACCATGTGACTTGGCAAAATCACTTCTCAAAGTATAAATTTTCCCATCTATGAAATGAAGGCCTCTTCCGGCTCTAAAATCCAAGATTCTGGGATAACAGAAAGTCAGGTGTGTCATTAGCATGGTCATTGTCACTGTCATGGCAAATACAAATTTATTTCTGGTAGGTATATCACCACTGAGGCACTTAAAATAAAATACAGCATCTTGATCTAAGACAAATCCCAAAGACTCATGATGGAAAATGCTGTCCACATCCAGAAAAAGAACTATAGAGTCTGAAAGTAGATTGAAACGTATTATTTGCTCTCTCTTTTTTTTTGTTTCTTCTCTCTCTTGGTTTCTCCCATTGGTTCTAATTCTTTTTTACAACATGATTAATATTAAAAGAGGTTTAATGTGAATGTATATATTGAGCCTATATCAGTTTACATGCCATCTTGGAGGAGGGGGAGGTAAGAGATGGGGAGAAAATCTGGAACTCAAAATCTTGTGGAAGTGAATGTTAAAAACTAAAAATAAATAACTAAATTTATTAATAAAAAAACATAGCATCTTGAGTCAAGTATCAGGCATGTAGGATCAGTCCCAAAGTCCAACATCCTCACTATTAAATACAGCCACATTACATACATTATTCAAATGGCAGATATATCTTGTGAATACATATTTACAATAATCAAGACTGTTTTCCCTCATGGAGCCTTCCTCCTAATCACTGTTTGCTGTGAAAATTCAATAATTCAATTACCAATCAGTTATTAAATGTCTATTGTGTGCCAGGCATTGTGTTAGGCACTGATCATACAAACACAAAAATCAAACAGTTGTCCTTCAAGAATCTTATATTCTATGAGTGGGAGACAATACATACACATAAATAATTTTTGGCAGGGAGGCACTAGCAGTTAGTAGAAATAAAGGTCATTTTATTCTTTGTGGATTATTTCTATTGACAAAACCATAACCACTGAACCATTTGATAGCATCAAGGACTTTGGGGATATGAATTTTTTTTCCTGTACTTTACCATTTGCCCCAAAAACTGCTCCCCTCGGATTTACAACCTTTTCAGCTTTCCTCCAGATGAACTTTTTTGTCTCTCCCAAAAAGAACATGAGCTCCCTAAAAACAAAGACTATATCATTCATTATCTTTGCATCTCCAGCACTTGGTACAGTGCTTGGCACATAGTAAACACCTAATAAATGTTTTTTTGAGTCAGACATATAGGAAAAAGCAGCTGAGCTGAACTTTTAAGGAAATTAGGGATTCTAAGAGAAGAGGAGGAGGGAGTACATGCTAGGCAAGGGTAAACAACCTGACTAAAGTCTCAGATGGCAAGGGTTTATGAGAAATAGCAAGCAGTCTGGTGAGACTACAGAGTTCATGAAAGAGAGTAATGTATAAACCTGAAAAAAGCAAGTTGGAGCCACTTTGTAAAGGGCTTTAAATGTGAAGCAGAATAAAAATTTCAAAGACTTTTTAGATATAATCTTAAGAATCACTAAAAGAGCTCCATTTCATGTTGAGGGTTATGCATAAAAATCTATCATATAACAACATAGTTTACAAATCCTGTGGACCTTCATTTTCAGTTTTTAGATAACTAAAACAGAGGCTAACTAGATTTTCAGAATCTAACATATGTCATTCTTTCTTCCAGAGGGAAATAAGGCTTATCTCTCTTCCAATAATCCCAGAAAGCATGGGCAATAGACATAAAGAACCTAGTCAATGCTCACTTCAGCAATAATAGAAACATTTTCCCATCAGATTGCCATTAAATACTAGTTGACATGAACTGCACTGTATCCAAATGATTTGAATTATAATATAGTGTGAAAAAGCACTTGCCTTAGAGTCATCAGTATGGGGATATCTGGTCTCTTAAAGAGAAGACTTAGGAAGAATAGGATCTTTAATTATCTTAAAGGTTGTCACACAGGGAATTATACTTGTTCTCCTTGGCCCCAAGGGGCAAAACTCGATTCAGTGGATGGAAGCTACCAAAAGTTAAGTCTAGGCTTGATGTAAGGAAAAACTTCAGAACAATCAGACCACTTCAAAAATGGAATGAGATTGGAAAGATCTTCAAGAAAAGACCAGATAACTACTTGGTGAATAAGATACAGAAAAGATTCTTCTTCATACATATGTTAGGCTAGATGGTCTGTGATGAAGTCTTCAAACTCTTCAGTCCTATAACTGTGATTCTAAGTTACCTGAGGATAAAGACTCTATTTTATTCATCTTTGCACCTTTCTCAAATTCCATGGGGAGGCCATAAGACACCATAGGGCAGAAACTGATAGTAAAGCATCCTTCCCCTTTTATTTTCCCTTTGCCTGATCCCTAATCACTCCCAATAAGCCTAGAATCCATGGAGCAGTCAAGTTAGAAGAAATGCCCTCCCTTCACCCTTTCTCCAACAAGGTGCCTAGACAAAAAGAGTTCTATGGCTGTTCATAACTTTTGGATAAGTTGAGTGTCAATTTTAAATTCCTCCAGTTAGAGGAATAATTGCCAGAATGGACCATCTGTTCTGCCAAAGCATCCTGAAGAACTTCAGGACTTACTTGCTACTATGCACTCCAAAACATCATTGTCTCCTTCATCAGACTGAGAGTTCCCTGCTAAGGGGGACTGCTGTTGTTGTTGTTTTCCCCTTTATTTGTATCCAGCAATTAGCATAGTGCCTAACAGGGGTCGGGAACCTGCAGCCTGGAGGCCACATGTGGCCCTCTAGGTCTTCAGGTATGGCCCTTTGACTGAATCCAAACTTCACAGAACAAAGCCCCTTAATAAAAGAATTTGTTCTATAAAATCAAGTCTCTTCTCAAGTCCCCAGGTTTCCCACTCCTGGCCCTAGAGCACAGAAAGTCCTTAAAAACTACTTGCTGATTTGACCTGACTTTTCATCTGACTTGACAGTGCATGCTAAGGACTCCTGACCATGGTCCCCTGATCTCACACCATCACCCACAGGTGAATTCTTTGGTATGTGTTGTCTCCTCCAATTAGAGCTCCTTGAGTGTAGGGATCAATATTTTTTCCTTTTGTATTTCCAGTCCTTAGTATAGTGATCGGCATATAGTAAAAACTCCACCTAATACATGATTTTTCCTTCTACATTTTTTATTCCTAGCACCTAGAACAAACGCCATAAAACACTCAGTTTTAACATTAAAAATAACTTCTAAAATAATTTAATTCTTCATTTGAAGTCATGATGATGGTCTAATCAATAGCACGTTAAGATAACAATGATGAGATGTATTTGCAAATCTTATTATTTTTTAAATATCTATTCTGATTGCTCTAGAGGCAGTTCAAATGGAAGAAGATAGCATTCAAAGAAAAACTAATTCTGGGAAACAAAAAGCATAACTAGAAGTTTTTAAAGGATATATCTTCTTTCATAAGTTATCTGTCCCTCTTTTTAAAACATGTAACACTGAATATTCATCCATTCCACATTCCAATAGCCTTTCCTGTGAATGAATGTGTGTGTGTACAAACATATAGATAGATAGATCGATAGATAATAATAGCTAATAATAACTAATATTTATACAGTGCCTGTGTAGCAGGCACTGTGCTAAGTACTTTACAATTATTATTTCATTTGATCTTCACAACAATGCTGGGAGGTAGTTGCTATTATTATCCTCATTTTACTGATGGAGAAACTGAGGCAAATAGGGGTTAAGTGACTTGTCCAGGGTCAAACAGTTAGTAAGCGTCTAGGACTGAATTTGAACTCAGGTCTTCCTGACTACAGGCCTGGCACTTTATGCATCACACCAGCTATCTGTTAAATTAAGCTAAAAATGTGTGTGTAAAACTTTTTTGTAACTTTGAAATAAACATCAGTCAGGGCCAGGGCCAGGGCTAGGGCCAGGGTAAACCAAGTAAACATTTGCCCTAGAATAAGACATGCCAGGAAGCACAAAGGATACTTTTAAATATGACTTTTTTATAAATGCACATAACACTTTGCAAATTTTAGTGCTAGACAGACATTATTTCTTTGTTTATTGTTGCTCCTGTAAAAAAAAAAAAAGTCCAAGCTCTCTGTCCCCCATGGATGCTTTCTGAGGTAAGGGAAGCTTCATGTGCTCACGGTGAAGGCTCAAAGCTTCCATTGGACAATAACAGAGAAAAGATGCAAATTCAAAGTAGAATGTCACACTTCTGAAACTCTGCCCAGGGCACCTGAATGCACTGTCTTAGCTCTGACCCTAGCAGCAGTGCCATTGAGAGGCATAAAAAAAGCACATGCTAATGGCTTACACACTGTCTCAGTCCGGCCTAAGTGCAGTTTCCTAAGACATTAAAACCCTCTCAGTCTAGGCTGGCTGAAGGACACTCAATCAAGGAGCTAGAAAAGAATTTTTAATTTCATTTTAAATAGTAGACAATATAAAGTACTTGGGAGTATACCTGACAAGACAAACCCAGGTACTATATTAACACGATTACAAAATGCTTTTTAGACAAATTAGGTCAAATCTAAACAACTGGAAAAATTGCTCATGGGTAGGCCACATCCATATAATAAAAATGACAGTTCTACCTAAATTAATCTATTTATTCAGTACCATACCAATCAAACTAACAAAAAATATTTTATAGAACTAGAAAAAAATAATAACAAAATTCATCTGGAAAAACAAAAGATCAGGGATATCAAAGGAATCAATGAAAAAAATGTAAAGAACTTATATGGATATCAGAACCAGCAAGTGCCCACTTTCTTGAGAGTACTTCCTTCCTCTTTAAGTCTACCAAGCCTAAGGGTGACAGACTGACACCCAGGCCCCTACACAAGGGACTGAAGCACTACAGGGGGTCTGCTACTCACCATCAGCGGTGTGCAGGAGCTTGTGGCTTTTCAGTGTGCCTTTTGACTTGAATTTCTTGCCACACATATCACACAGATGTGTTTTCTCAGTGCTGTGCCTGTTCATGTGAGCCTTGAGGTTACTCTTGCTGCGAGTGGCATACTCACATAGCGAACACTTGAATGGTTTCACACCTATCCAAAAGGAAGGGGGAAAAAAAGGCAGAATCTTTTTAAAATTATTATGCTGAGAAACTAAGAGCATGTAAGAATGACAGACTGAGGCTATTCTGGAAGTGCTTGGGAAAGCAACAGAAACCCCCACCACAACCACCAACAACTTCCTCTTCTGATGGCATCAAAGTGACCCTGGGCTCTCAAAAACTTTGGACACAAAGAATGTCTAACAGATCCTTTCAAGATGGAAAAACTTCACGGACAATAAATCAGCCAGTCAGCAGGCATTTAATACACGCCCACTGTGTGTCCATTAGCCAAGAACAAACTAAGTTTGGAGAAATTCAAGCCCATAGATAAAGCATAATCAGGTGATGAATTATATCGGCTATAGTAATTCATTAAACCATTGAGGGAGACACATAAGGAAGGAATGGGAGTGAGGGGACATACAATGAGGAAATTCCAGTTATTTCATTAGTACTGAAGCAACATTCGTCATGATGTCCTCAATGGTATCTTAAGATTTTTCCTTTCTGCATGTTCCCATTCAATTAACTTAATTAATCCACGGTGTTTGAACAAACAAGGCTAAGACTTGAAGGCCCTTCTTGAAATGCTGGGAATTAGAATGTGCAGACTAACAAGCAAATAAGAAAATGAACGACAAAAAAATCACTGACCACTGTTTGAGACTTGGTGAGGCTAGGTGAAAGGAATGCTCTCAAGAAAAAAATCTTGCAACATAAAATCATTCCAAGGAAAATGAAAATGGGGATGCACAGAAGACTCTAGTGAAAGCTCCCTGGCAAGCTTGGATTTCAAAAGGGCATACTCCAAAGACAGAAGCAAGAACAGGCAACCAAGAACGTTGAGAAGGCCAAGGCTTAGTATCAATCAGTCAATCAGTAAGTATTTAGTAGGCAGCCACTATGTTCCAGGTGTTCTAAATGAAACAATCCAGTATTATAAAGGGTATATTCTAATGGAAGGGATGAAAGACAGGACAGCATGAGCTGAAGCTTGTAAAATGAAAATAAAGTCAAGTGAAAAAAGGCTTTTAAAAATTCTGTTGGGGTGAATAAAGAAGTGAGCTTGCAGCTTGTGGTCATATAAGACAACAGTAATGTATCACAATAGAGAGTATGACTACCCAATCTCCTCTACCAAGGGAAAAGATCCCTGAACAAGAAAGATGGTTAACAAAAACAATAAAGAGAAAAAAGAAACCCAGAGCAAGTAAAGATATGGTAAGGGTTGCTAGATATCCTCAAGAAGTTCGAGTCATTGGCATGAGCAGAATCAAATTCCAATGCACATGCAGAACTTGCAGATGTGGGTGCTGATCTGCTGTCAATGACTTTTGTGGAAGAGCAGAGAAGGGGGAAAGACACCAAATAATCAGAGATGGACAAATGTCCCAATTCTCAAAAGGGGAAAAAGGTCTTTATAGAAGAGATTCATGCTTTAAAGAAAGGCCTGAGTAAGTGACTGAGGAGGAGATCCTTTCCAGCATTTATGGCTAAACTGTAGAGAAAAGAAAAAAAGTGACCTAGTTGTGTAGCACTTAGATCAATCAGTGGGATTAGAAGTATAAAAATTTGCTTCAGGGATTTCTCATTATGTGATCTGCAATTAAAAAAAGGCTGGGGGGAGGCCAGATAGAGCTGTATGCATTAGTAATGAGAAAAGAAAAACCAGAATGAGAATAACATGGAAAAAGCAAATTAGGTAAGATCACTGATGATGTGGGATCCAAGGAAACTTAATTGAGCCACAACTGATAGAAATTAGAGCACAGGTTCTCAACCTAATGAATTGATGGTGAATTTTTAAAATATTTTGATAACTATTTCACTACATATGTATATATATATATATATATATATGTAAACACACACACACACACATACATACATACATACATATTATATGAATTTAAAAACAGTATTCTGATAAGAGATCCATAGAATTCACCAGCCTGCCAAAGGATTCCATGACACCCACAAAAAAGATTAAGAAGCCGGGAAAGAGAGAGATAAGAGGAGCTTGACTATCAGCTGCTACCCTTTGGCAAAGGCAAAAAAGTGCTGGTTGCATAGTATTTCAATTCTTATCAACAGTGTTTTAAACTAAAAGGCAAGGGGAAAAAAAGAAACACGTCTATGAGGTACCTACACAAGAAGGTAGCATTGAGAGTAGCAACAATGTAGGAAGTGGAGATGTTCAGTAATGTAAAGGAGAACAAAATGCAAGAAAAAAATCTAGCAAGAAAACTGGTAGCCTCAGACATCTATATGAAGCTACGTGGTATAGTAGGTATGGCCCTGCATCTGGAATGTGGAAGACTTGAATTGAAAACTTGCCTCAGACACTTAATATGACCCTGAGCAGGTCATAGCATCACAGCTCTTGAGCTGAAGACACTTCAGCGGCTATCTAGTCCAGTACCCTCGTTTTGACAAATGAGGAAACCAGGGCCCAAAGACGATAGTCACGTGGTTCGTGTAAAAGGTGGGATTTGAACCCAGGTTCTCTGGCTCCAGAGCCAAGGCTCTTCCCATGATGACACACTGCCTCTCCAAAACTCAAACTAGCTGCTGAAAACTGAGATCAAACCAGAAGCCTTGAGATATTCAGAATAATTTTCTCTCAACTTCTGTCAATCTTCCTCTTGTATAAAATGGGGGAGCAAAAAAAAACCAGGGTTGTTCTATCAAATGAAATAATACACGTAGAACGTTGCCAATTTTGAAGGAATACATGTTATCTATTATTGTTGTTGTGATGATGATTGTCATGAATATGCTTAAAGTGTGAGCAATAAGCAAAGTGAGTTAAATAACCTTAGACAAGGAAATGAATTTGACCTCAGGGGAATCTCTAAGACTTTTTGGAATGAGAACCATGTCCAAAATATGGCTAAAAGGGGGTGGGAGAGAGACAATGTATATAATAAGAAGATCTACTCAATCTGAGGAAACCTAGGAACTCAAGGGAAGTCTTTTTGTCTTCTGATTCGTGCATAAAGGGGAGTACCCTTATGGTGAGCATCTGTGGGAAGCTGACAGTAGGAAGAATAGAAGCTATAGTGTCATCACAGTATTACTAAATATCAGCAGGACAAAAGGATAAAACAGAAGGGGAGTTTGGGAAATAGATAACAATCAAGGCATTGTGGCAACACAGTAGTGATGGGGGACTTTAATTATATAGACATCTACTGGAGCTCCATCTGATAAAAGCAGAGCAATTGAAAATGTCTTGGCTCACATTAATAATAATTTTATCCTCAAAAAGTTGGAGAAAATGACAAGGAAGACGCTATTCTGACCCAATTCTCACCATACAGGAAAAATTAGTTGTTGAAGTAAAAATGATGAGAACCATGGAGCAAAGTGATCACTCCATCCTTGATTTTACACTACAAAAGTAGAAGGAAGGGGCAGCTAGGTGGCACAGTGGATAGAGCACTAGCCCTGGAGTCAGGAGGACCTGAGTTCAAATGTGACCTCAGAC
This sequence comes from Vombatus ursinus, assembly GCF_900497805.2. NCBI lineage: Eukaryota > Metazoa > Chordata > Mammalia > Diprotodontia > Vombatidae > Vombatus > Vombatus ursinus. The sequence goes on from NW_020953958.1 coordinate 1,494,575, forward strand.
ACATAACACTTACTAGCTGTGTGATCCTAGGCAAGCCACTTAACCCCACTGAATAGCCAACAACAACAACAAAAAAAAAAAAAGGTAGAAGGAAACTGGGCATAGTCTAAAATAAACTTGAGATGTAGAGAGAGCTAATTTCAAAGGCTCCATAGTAGTCTTATCACCTAAAATCCTACAGGGCAAAGAGGGATTGCTCTCAAGAATGAAATTCCAAAGACACAAAACACTCCTAACAAGAAGAAGAGAGTTGTCTAAAGAGACCCACTGGGTTGCAAAGGGAATTTACTGATCAATTTTGGTTTTAAAATAGAAAAAAGAGCAAGTAACAGAGGATGAATACAGAAATTTAGTCTGATCCTATAAGGTGTCCATGACTTTTTAAGGCCACTCTTATCCATGTGGTTCTTTTCATTGTCCACTGTCTTGTGTGTCATTTCACTTCTTCTGAGATCAGTGCTGTCTATGATTCACATATTATACCTAACGGAAGTGACTACAGTACTAACATGCTACTCTCTTGTACTAATTCTTACCCCAAGCTTTAGTGCTCTATTTACACTTCTTTGATAATTAATGTATACAGAACCAAAAATGAGAATTTCAGGAAGACATCTAAGAGAACTGATAAAACCAAACACCATCACACAGAGAAGGAGATTAAAAATAATTAGTTTTAAAATCCAATGCTTTGCTATATCTGCTAGACCAAACTGATACACTTGGGCATTTGGATGTAGTACATCTGTGAAAGCTAACTCCTCTGATTCGACATTCTAGAAAGACTCAGAAAATTACTGGTGAAATAGTCATTGTGCTAGTTCTTTGGAACAGCCTAATTCAAGTTCATTTGGTGACTAATGAAGTCAAAGTCACATGTGCTATATCTGGGTAAGCCAATTACCTTCATTGTGATGCATGCTCAAAGATCATCCAAGTCTGACTAACCATTTCGCAAATGGATATTATAAATAACAGAGCCACGGGTGGCAGGTCCTGAATGGTTCAATGCAAATACTACCAGGAATCAGTGGAAACACAATTCAAAGCATATGCATTCTCCACAGCAGGTGAGTAGTATTATCTTGGTACATAAACAACAGTCCAAAGTATTTGGCAGAACAAATACTTCTCTAAAAGCTGAGTAATTTGATGACATGATAATACTTATTCTCACAAACTCTGGGAGCAAAATTTCCAATTTCTTTCCCTAAACACACATTCTATAAAGAAATGGAGACAATAATGTTAATGATACTGGAAATATTTTTCACACTCTAATTTTATGTTATTTGTAAATCCATTGAGAATGCCTATTCACAACTAATTCATTTGACCAAGGTAAGACATAACCATTTAATAGAGATCCAGTTTATTAACTCTCCTTATTTCATTTTGGGAAGTCTAAAAGAAGTGCTATTTATGATTCAAACATTAACTCCAGAAAATGACGCATGCTAGAACATGTGTACAGACATTCTTTTCTCTTTGTTTGCTGATTTCATTAAACATCATTAACTCATCGAGATAGTGTTTGCTCTCCCTAACAAAGTGATTAGGTGGTGCTTTTCTTTGCTCTTTAGTCTCTGTGGCCATTATTATTTCACACCCTTTTGCTGTTACAATAATATCTAATGAAGACAGTCAAATAAAGAAGCCGTGGAGTTGAGAAATGTCAACTCAGGCAGAATCTGCTAACTTGCTGATGGTAGCAGACTTAAGGATACATATCCATGAGGCACTGGAGAGTTCCAACAGACCTAGATCTCCAGGGACCTGGCATTCATAGTTCATCTAGTTCAATGTCACCCTAATGAAGAATGTAAAGCTAAAATAGAAAGGTCATTATGTTTCAAAAGCACACATAATTACCTTCATGCGCCCAGATGTGACGTTGAAGGTCTGATCCATTCTTCATAAAATAAAAGTCACAATATGGACACTTCACAGCTCTCTTTCCAATTAGTCCTTTCAGTTGAACCCTCCTGCCAAGAATCTCAGAGATGGTGCTCATGGAGACCTCTAGAGAAAGAGAACAATAGGTCTAAGCCTCAAAGAAACTTGCTTTAACTTAGCTGTAAATAAAACATGAGGGCAGCTAGATGGCTGAGTGGATAGGGCACTGGGCCTGAAGTCAGGAAGACTTTATTTCAAATTCACTCTTAGACAGCTGTGTGACCCTGGGCAAGTCACTTAACCTTTGTTTGCCTTAATCTACTGGAAAAGGAAATGGCAAACCACTCCAGAATCTTTGCAACAAAACCCCATGGACAATATTAGAGTGGTATGGTCCACGGGGTCACCAAGAGTCAGACGGGACTGAACAACAACCACAAATAAAACATAATAATGAGATGTGCCTTGATCATTTTTGGTTCAAATCCTAAATGAGACTTGGCTATAAAAAGTAGTTTTTACTAATTTTATTTCAAGAAATGTCATAGTTGGAAAGGTCGCAAGTGTATTTACAGGGCTTTTATACATTACTTGCATAGGTGAAATGTGTTGTTGCATCTGCCTACATAGGTTAGCATGCTTATTCTCTGTCCATTTTTTAGTTTAAATTTGTTTTATTATTATTATTATTACTCGCCTTTCAAATTGCCACTTCTTTGTTTTTCAGTTGTTCATTTCTTTTCCATTCACTCACCAGCAATAATCTAGGCTTCCTGTACCAACATTATAGGAAAGATGACAGACAACTAGAATAGATAGGGTTGAAAGCCACTTGCCAGATGGCAAATGGTTTCCATTATGCATTTTGGAGAAGAGTACATTAAAATACTGTTGCTATACATATCAAGTAAAACTTCAAACTAATTATCACATTGAGACTATTGCAGTACAGAGGAAAGAGTAATGGATTTTAAATTAAAAGAAAGAGTTTTGAGTTCTGACTCTGATACTTATGAGCTGCATGACCTTGAACAGATCCCCCTAATGGCTAATGCTTTCTTCCTCCTTAATTCATCTTAAATTTACTTACAGTATCTATGTAAATGTTGTTCCCCCTGCCCCCAGGAACATGTAATCTCTTTGAGAGCAGAGACTATTTGAGATTTTGTGCTTGCTTTGTTTTGTTGTTGTGGTGATGGTGGCGATTGTTCCTGTATCCCCATAAATTAATCCCGTGCCTTGCAGAATGAATGAGGACAATATTACAACAATATTTTAGTCTCACCTTTCCAGACATACCAGAATGAAGAGTACTTTTATCAGTACTTGTGAGTAAGAGAACCTTAAGTAGTGATAAGAACTTAATCAAATTTCTAAAGCAAAGCCTGGTAATAAATCCTTTTTCCTCTTACCAAAGACCTAACCACTTATAATAAGGAAACTAGGTCAAAGTATAAGAGAAGATGCTAAACTCTCGGAAAATGGAGGTTACTCTGAAGTCTAGGCTCCAAATCCCAATAACTGCCACAGCAGTTCTAGCCCTCTAGAGGTGGGCCACTTCCTGGATATTTTTTAAACCAGGGATTCTTAATGTTTTGTGTGTGTGTCACGAAAAGGCAAAAAAAATGGTCCCTGCCCTCATGGGGACATAACAAGCAAACAACTCTATCCTTACAATATGTATGCAATGCATGTGGAGAGTAATCTCAGGAGGAGGGCACTGGTGGTAGTGTAGAAGGGAATGAGGACAGGCCTCTTTTTGTACAGAGGAGACTGAAGGTCAAGGAAGCTCAATAGTTTTTGATTCGTCAGGTAGCTAGACCTTGAATTTAATTACATGTCCTGGGAAAGAAGAAGCCATCACCAGATACAGAGCAACAGGGAAATTGTAAAGACTAGAGTCAGAAGTCACTTCCCCTGGGCCTCAGTTTCTTCATCTGTAAAATAGGGAAGATAGTGCCTCATTCTTTACATCACAGTACTACAGTGAAGGGAAAAAAAATCCTTTGTAAATGAAAGTGTGACTTTTTTTAAGGTATGCAAAGCACTTCACAAGTATTATCTCAATGTAGCCTCACAATCATTTCAGGAGGTAGATGTTATTATTACCATCCCCATTTTATAGATGAGGAAACGGTGGGTGATGGAGGTTAAGTGGCTTGCCTAGGGTCACACAATTTGTAAGTAACTGAGGCAGTGTCTGAACTCAAGTCTAACTGAATCCAATATATAAAATACCACTTTGTGGCAATAAAGTAACACACATTATGGCAATATAGAAAGTAATCACTGCAGCATGTTACTGTTATCCAGAAATGCATCCCTTAAAAATACACACACACACACACACACACACACACACACACACAACAAAATAATGAAAGAAAAGAAAAAAATTCTAGTTTCAATGTGTTTTATTTTCATTTTCTTGGCCTGAATTCTCCTATTAGATAATTAACTTCTCTATCACCTCAAAAAAAAAATCCATACACAAATCTTCACTTTGGAAGTTGCCTCCACAGTCCTGCACCTCTCCAACTTCTCCTCCTGGATTTGGACCCAGTATTTTCACTGCCACCAAGAAGGCTCGTCCTGGCCCAGCTTTGTATCCCCATCAAGTCACACAGTGTCTGGAACACAGTAAGAGCTTAAATGCTTGTTGACTGATTGACTGGCTAGGTTCTCTCTAAAGTGCTTTCTAGCTAAAACACGTTTTGGTCCTCAGAATGGCCATCCCACAGAATGCCCCAGCCCAAGCTACAGGCACTAGTCAGGGATTCAGAGATTACAAAAGACATGACAGCTTGCATTTAGATATTGCTGTAATGTTTGCAAAGTGTTTTACAAATATTATTTGATCCTCACAACAATGCTATGAGGTAGGTGCTATTATTATCCTCATTTTACATGTAAGAAACTGAGGCAGTCAGAGATCATGTTAAGTGACTTGCCCAGACTCATACTGCAAGTGTCTGAGGCTAGATCTGAGCTCAAGTCTTCCTGACTCCAGGTCAGCACCCTGCACACTGTGCCACCCGGCTGTCTCCTCGTAATTCTTGCCCCCTCGCCTCTGAGTTGTGGAGTCAGAACACCAGAGTTCAAATCGTATTAACTAGTGTGACTTTGAGTTTTGCTTCCCTGTGTCTCAGTTTTCTCATCTGCAAAACAGATAAAGTAATACTCTGTACTACCTAGCTTACTGGAAGTACTATGGAAATGTGAGCTTTATTACAATATAGTTAGAGGGCTAGGATACAATTAATACCTAGTAGAATGTGTTAAGTACCTAAGAGAGGTAAAAAGTGCTGTGTGATGATTTCTGCCTCCAGGCTTCCTTCAAGTCTCAGTGAAAAATCTCTCTTCCTGCAGGAAGTTTTTCCTTATTCCCTTTAGGGTGTTCAGGGAAGACTAGCAGCTCTGGTATGAAGGCTTTTTAAGCCTTTTTCAGGGCTGCTCGTTCACCTTTGGTGTCCACTCATCAACCAACTCTCACCTGTGACTCCAAGAAATTATAGCATGCACAGCAGCCATACTGTGGTAAACCATCTTGACAGATGTGTTAAATCAGGATGGGGGTAAATGATAGGCCTCAAACCCATCAGTGAGTTAGGTGGATGTCTACCCCAAGCATGTGAAGATGTCCCCTGGCAGACTGGGCAAATGAGAACAATTTATTTCAACAGCCACGAAGGTGGCTGAAACAGATGCTATGGAGCACTTAAAGCTTGGTCAGACACAGAAGACACAAAGGTCAGCCACTGCATCCCAGGCTATCATCAGTAGTCTTGACTTTTGTCCTGCAACTAGACTTAGATGACTGAGAAAGAGAGTGAGGCTGATGACTTTGTGCAACTCTGCCTCACTTAAATCCAATGCACATACAAGTCACGGCATCACTTCGTGATGTCATTGGTCCTCTTTGAAAACTAAGGATGAACAACAGTATGTCATGGATACCTGTGGCTGCCTGGTAAAGCCTCCGGGAACCTTCTCAAATTAATTTTTAAATGCATAAAATAAAATATATATGATTACAAAGGAAACCAACTATACTAAAAAAAATAGTTAACAGAATATTAATAAAAAAGAATAATAACAAATTCACCAACCCCAAATTAAAAAGTCCTAAAAACCAAGTTTATATGAGGGCTGCTTTAAAAACTTAAAGGTATAATATATGTCTATATCTATATACATGTGTATGTATATGTATACATGTGTATATACATTTTACACACATATAAAAAGAGTTTTGTAAACTATAAAGTGCTATAAGTAGATAGAGATCTATAGGTGTATATATGTATGTATGTGTATATATATATACACACACATATATCATTTTGTGTGTGTGTGTGTGTGTGTGTCAAAGGAGAGAAAAAAATCTATTAAGAAAATTGGCTTTCCTTCATTTCATTTCATTTGGAATAGTCAGTGAGCAATGCTATGTTTTATAAAACATATCAATTTTGCTCAAATATGATTCCTTCAATCAGCATTCTGTAAGGTGAAAATTATCCCTCCTTCCCTTATATTTCTTCTGAACAGCTTTTACTCACCAGGATGGTTTGTCTTGATGTGTGATTTTATCAACCTATCTTCTGAAAATGACTTTTGGCACACTGGGCAAGAATAACTCCTTTTGTCCTTAAATGGAAGGAAAACATAATCAGTTAGCAACGCTATAAGATGTAAACCTGGTCTCTGAAAAGCACATCCCTCAACAAATCTGCAATTGAGAAGTTCAGATGTAAATCTCTGTTTAAGTTATCACTAGAATGATTGTTTTAGAGACATCTCTTGAATATCTTGCAGCCTTTGCGAATTATCCTGGACTCGTTCTCTTCCTTTCTACTGAGTTCCCCCTTCATGACCATACTACTGTTCATGAATATTTTTAACACAGAGAGAACTTATGAAGGAGACAGGGTTAAATAGGTGCCAGGTGATTTTGCTACTTTACAATAGTTAGTTGGAAGAAGGAAGCTTTAACAAATAACAAGATAATTTAGTGCTGTATTGGTGGATTTCATTCATAAATGGTCATTCTTGATGCCCTCTCCTCACCTACTCAGACTCCTTTAGGAAAGACAATTAAAATTAAAAACTAGCAGCAATAGAAAACAACAACAGAGTAACATGAAACCATAGACTCAGAGTTGGAAGAAGGATCTCAAGGTCATTTAGTCCCACCACTAACCAAAGCATGAATTCTACCTATTTATCACCAAGAAGCAGTGACCTAACTTTTAGATCTACCTACAATGATAAAGACCTCACTACCCTCCTGAATTGGTCCATTCAACTTTTGGACACCCTTAACTGATAGGAAGTTTTCTCTTACAGTCAGCTGAAATCTGCCTCCTTATATATGACGACTAAGATATCTGATGGAAAGAAAATATATGTATCAATGTGTATTGATTTGTATCATATTTTAAAGTATCTGTTGTTCAGTAATGTCCAATTCTTCATGACCCCACTTGGGGTTTTCTTGACAAAGATACTGGAATGGTTTGCCATTTCTTCTCCAACTCAGATGAGGAAACTGAGGTATACAGGATTAAGTGAGTTGCCCAGGGTCACACAGCTAGTAAGTGTCTGATGCTGGATTTGAACTCAAGCCTTTCTGACTCCAGGCCAGTCACCCTATCCATGGTGCTACCTAACTGCCCATTTAAAATTGTCACTGATCTCTTAATAGCCCAATCCAATTGTCTTTTCTCAGTGTCATCTTCATATGATGTTTGCCCCTTCATTAATTCTCAATTCTTATTCTTTTTAACCTCTCTGCAGCATCTAACACTGTTGACCATTCTCTTTTTTTAAACTACTCCCCTTTCTAGATTCTCCTGACCCTGCTGTCTCCTGTTCCTTTGCTTCTTGTTTGATGCCTCAATCTCCCTTGCTACAGCAACTCTATCATCCATTTTCCATCTCCTAACTATTGATATACCCCAAGTATCTAACCTGAGCTCTCTTTCATACTATTTCTACACTCTCTGGGAGATGTCATCAACTCCCATGAGTTTCAATTATCACTTCTATTCAGATGGCTCCATACCTTTACATCTAGCCCTAATCTCTTTTCTGAGACCTAGTCCTGAATCAACAACAGCTTCATGTCATAACAAGTTGCGTGGCTTGTAGATATTTCAACCTCAACATGTCTGATATAGAATTCACTATTTTCCCTTCTCTTTCTCCAGCTCTACCCCTCTGCCTAAGCTTCCTGTTTCTGTCAAAGGCACCATCACACTTCCATTCACCCTAGTTCACAACCCCTTCTTGACTCTTCGCTCTCCTTCACTGCACATATCCAATCAGTTGCTAAGTTTTATAAGTCCTACCTGACATCTCCTTTCCCCTAGAGTCTGAGAGTCAACAAGCATTTATGTTCTTACTATGTGCCAGGACTAAACACTGGGAATATGAAGAAAGGCAAAGAACAGTTCCTGCCCTCAAGGAGCTTACATTCTAAGGGGGGGGAAACAAACATGTAGATATCTAGATATACATAGAGTTGAAGGAAGTTAGTCTCACAGGGGAAGGCATTAGAGGCTGGGGCACTGGGAAAGGCCTCCTAAAGGTAAGATTTGAATTGATCCTTGAAAGAAATCTGGGGAACTAATAAGCAAAGGCGAAGGAACAAAGCACTCCCAGCACAGGACAAGCCAGAGAACAGATGGGAATGTTCAAGGAACTGCAAGTAGGCCACTACAGCTGGATTTTAGAATATGTGAAAGGAAGTCTAAGTAGACTGGAAAGGAAGGAAGGAGTCAACTTATGAAGAGCTCTAAATGATTATTCTGAATGCAATAGGAAATCATAGGAGTTCACTAATCAGGTAGGAGACATTGTCAGACCCACACTTAAGAAAAATCACCTTGGTGACTGACTGAAGGATATATTGGAGTGGGGACAAATGAGACAAGAAGAATAGTTAGAAGGTTATTGCAATAGTCCAACCTAGAGATGAGGAGAAGTTACACTAGCATGGCAGCTATGTGAGTGGAGAAAAAGGGGACATGTACAAAAGATGCTGTGAAGGCATAAGCAACACGATTTCACAATGGATTGGTTCTCTCCACTCCTTTAGCTACTACCATGATTCAGAGGCCACTATCTCATCTAACCTAGATTTTTTCAGGAGCTTCCTCTTTGATCTCCCTTCCACAAAACTTAATCCATTCTAATGCATCTTCCAATCAACTGACAAAACCATCTTCCTAAAAGCACAGGCATAATCACACCATCAAGAAATTTCATGGCTCCCTGTTAGATGGAGGGAGAAATAGACACTCCTCTTCTTTTGGTAATTAAAGTTCTTCATCACTGGACTCCAAAGGTATCTTTCCAAACTTCTGATCCACTCTGTACTCTGCTTCACAGCCTTTGGTTCAAACTGGTGTTCTTTCTATTTTTCATTCATGACATTTCATCTCCTACCCTCCATATCTTTGCACAACCCTGGAATTCATTCTCTCCTCACCCTTGTTTCTTAGAATCCTTGATTTATTTCAAAGCTCAGTTCAAACTCTCCCTCATACTGAAAGCTCTTTCAGATCCCCGCCAGGGGCTGGTGCTTCCCTCTGGAAATCATCATATATTTATTTTCTACATATTTTACAGATACTTTTAAGTGTACAAGTTGTTTCCCCTGGTGGAATTTAAGTTATTTGAGGGCAAAGATGTTTTCATTTTGTCTTTGTAATCTCAATACCTAACAGTGCCTGGTATATAGCAAGTGCTTAATAGATGCTTTCTGATTGTTTCAGAATACTCCAACTTATAAATGACACCTGAAACCAAGGAGAAAAAACAATGAATCTTCATATTAGCAAACACCAAAAGAGGCACTGATTCCAAGAAACTATTATCCCTTATATAGCCAAAAGTCCTTCAGAAAATGAAAGCCTTTTTTTCCCTCCTCTCAGTAATTTGCTAATGAGATATTTCTGAATACTCTTATGATCTTTCAGTCCCCTCCATTTGAAAGCTTCTCTCTCAGAGGTAGCACCACACCTCCCTTCAGTGTCTGCCTGTCAATCATATAAGCCTATGTAGTCTGGCCAGCTTAGGTTGAATCTTTTCAAGTTGTTTGTCCAAGTCAACCCCGAAGACTTTTTCTTAGGTCACATCATTAGTTCAGTGCTTTTAAGCAATCTCCTGTCACCATCCTTCTGCGTTCTTGTTACTGAGCCAGTCCTTCAGAGTAACCCCATCACTTTTAGCACCAGCTCGTCAGAATTGCTGTTCTAAACTCTATTTTAGAATTCCCCCGGGGCACTCAATTGGCATTGTGGAGGAGGAGGCCCATCCCATTGCTGTGGAGCTCACCATGCCCTTGTCATTCATATTGACAGAGGTATTCCGAAGGGCTTTGATCAAGTTTACAACAGTATCTCCCTCACAGCCTTAGCGATTTGATTTTTTCTCTCTGATACTCTGAAAGCAATTTATCCCATAGCTTATCACGGTCCCTTATTTTCGTGATGTCTTTGAAGATTCTCAGAAGGGCACAGACAGTAGGCAAAGGGCCCTGGGAGACAAAGCCACTTTGGTGGAGTCTCTGAATTCATTTCCTCGTTTCAAAATCTTGGTCTAGATAGGAAATGAAAACCTAAATTGCCATACACCTTAACAGGGATTATTAAGAGTTTCTCAGGAAGGCAGAAAGTGTGAGACTCACCCTGTTATGATTGTTAAAATGGCCACCCTTTACAGTACATGTATGTCAGAAAGACTTATAAGTAATCTGAAACTTTTGAGGAAACTGAAGCATCAGCATGAGCAGCAGTGTGGTGTGGGAACAAGACCGAGAGTAAAGAATCAAGAAGTCAAGGAAATGAGAGAGGCCGCTACCTTGTTGTGTGCCCTCAGGCTAAATGCCAATTCTTCTGCAGCAGAGTCATATATGTCTGCTAACCTCCAAACTAACATGACATTCAAACCCACAGGCCTCTCATGCTCATAGACAGTGAATGCAAAGCACTCCAGCACCTTTATCAAGAAAACTTCAAATCGGATCATTAAGAGTCGGACACTACTGAAACAACTAAACAACAACAGTGATATGGTCGCAAATACTCTGGTTCTCTTCCTTACCACGTCAGAAAATATTATCAGAGTTTTCCAGTATTTAAAGTTCATTTCTAACAACAACATTATTTTTTTCTTTATTTACCCAAAATGAATTTTGATTATTATTATTGGCTCAAGCTAGCCAGAAATTAGGGCCTTTTCTACAGGGTTCTCCCTCTAAATGCAATCAATTGTGTCTTGCTATTTCATCCTCTAGGCCAAACACAAAGTTTTCCCTAAAGAGCCAATATGAGTTTATTTTTTTTTCTTGCAAAGTTTGACTGGATGGCCAAGATCAGACCGCCTCCTTAACTTCCTAGCAATTTTATTTTTGGTTTTGGGGTTTTTTTCATTTTTTTTAAACCCTGAGCGAGTTAATTTCTCTTGAATCTGGTATGTTCTTCTGTAAAATGGGAATAATAAGTACTTGTACTAATTAAATCATAAGACTACTGTGGAAAGAAGTTTTTAAACCTTAAAGCACTATATGAACACTATATATAGATCCTGGAGAAAAAGACAGATCTTGATAGGTCTATACTATTGACCACTACCAGACCCATGGGCAAACACTTTGTGAAAATAATATTGGGATTTCCATATGCAACAAACACCGTCTAGAGTAGACAATGGGTTCTAATTTATCAAGGAAAAAAGAATCGCTTAGTCATGTCAATAATCATATTGCTCCACATCGTGCGTAAAGTCTTGCTTCACCAGAACATACAAGTTGTTCTGGGTTCCCAAAGGCCACGCCAGTAGAGACATGTTCTGAGAGATTTTACCAAGTGGCAAAGGCTTTGGACAGGCCCATTATGTCTTTCATTCAAGGACCAGTCAAGCTTCAGTATAGAAAGTTTTATCCAGAATAACTCATGAAGACTGTGTACTAAATTGTAAAGGGAAAAAATAAATAAATAAATTGTAAAGGGGATCACCCCAGGAGAATAAAAGCTCCTTGAAGGCAGTAACTATTTTCATTTTGTCTTAGCACACTGACTTACACAATGGAGATGCTTAATAAATACTTATTGGACTGGACTGATAAAACCACAAATCTTTGAAGTATTAAACTAGTAATTGGTTTGAACACAGACTATCCCTAAATATGTACAAGGTGAACCCCACCTCAAAATGAGATCTCTCTGAGAAAATATAAGTGTGTGTATACACACATATCTATAAACATATAAACATACACTGAGATTATATATATTATATTCACATATATATAAGATTTTTCATTGTATACCTTTCAGGTATATATGTGTATGTGTATATACATATATATGTACCAATACATAAATATACACACATACATGTTTACTATGAAAGATTAAATTAAAGATACTCATTTTAATCATCATCACTGTCTTCACCTCCTTCCCATTAATTTTCATCCTCTTATCAAGGAAGATTCAATGGTAGATCACAGAAAAAAAATTTTTCAAGTCAGACTTGGGGGAAAAGCATAGACTACATTAAAATCAATACAATATATAATCTCTTCTTCCTCTTCTACATGTAGGTTACTCTACATTGCTCTCTATACTTTTTTTGTAATAATAACTCTTCATTCATACACAGTGCTTTAAAAATTCCAAATCACTGTCTCCATAACAGTTCCCTCTAAGACACAGAATGGAAATAAATTTTCTAGACGAGGAAACTGGTAGGCAGGTAGGTTCAGCAACTTTCCCATGGTCATAAATCTAGGAAGCTGTAAATACAGGATTGGAACCAAGTTCTTGAGTGCTAACATTTTGTATACATGTTTAAAACACGAATAAGAATCATACAGGATGAAATGCCCAGACATATTATGAAGCTGAATAGTAGAAGGCATACCCACATAGAAGAGGTCATAGATATACTCAAGTGCCACTGTAATCATTAACTTCTATATCCCCAAATAGATTGCTAGGTCCTTGAAAACAAGAATAATATTTTCTATTTTTTTTAATCTGCTCCATAGAATAAGAGATAAAAGAGGGACAGGTTTGATATTAAAAGATACAGAGGGAGGCTTCTACTGTGTTGAGTGGATCCTCTATAGAAAATTTAATAAAATATATAGAAAGAATCACAGTGAATGAGAATTCAAGGGAATTGCAATCTTGTATTAGGTGAAGAAATACTCAAAACAATCAAATCACAGATCCACCAAAGTACAAAAGTCTCCTCCAAAGAATCTCATTCTGCCTGAAACTTGAGTCATTCTATGAATGCTGTTGGCTAATGGCTGCCTGCCTTTCTTAATTCCCTACTCAAGAGAATTTTGTTGAAAGCAAAGAAATAGAAGTAGACCAAAAGCACCAGATCAATAAGGAATTAGGATGAAATTAGTGGAGTTCTGCACATAAACCTGGTGAGAAATTGCAGTATATATCATTTGTGTGTGTGTGTGTGTGTATACACACATATATTTTTGAGTATATATCCATATACATGTGTATATACACACATACATACATTCACATGTATATATGTGTATGTATAAAATTGTTGCATTTTGTCTCCTCATTTGGGATGTTTTGAAAACCATGCCAGTGGAGTGTAAGCTCTGGGGGTTCTACCAAGCTGAAAGGGCTTCAAGTCAAAGTCCAGTGATGAAATGCACCTGACTCTAGTGCGTAATTAATACAGTGTCTGTCTAGAACATGGAAGCGCTTAATAAATGCTTGCTGATTGCTTGACTATATGCCTGTCATCTGAGGGTCACCCCTTGCTAAGCCCCAACTTTTTTATTAGTTTTTTAACCAACTTTACTTCCATTTTAATTCAAATTTAATTTAATCTTATTTTAAGTATAACCACTCTCAACTTTCAAAGATCAGCTACTAATTTATAGAGGATCTGCAATATGCATTAGTCAGGAGAATATACAGAATAAGGAAATTACAGATGCTTAGAGTGTTAAAGTATGACAAGACTCTTTTGATCTTCTTGGGCTTCCTATGAGGTAGGTAGTATAGGTACCCCATTTGACAACTGACACTCAGGGTCAAAGGACCTTAGTGATTTGTTCAGAGTCACGGTCCGTGTTGGTGGTAAAGTGGGGACAGGAGCTCAGGATCCTAATTCCAAGTTCATGATGCTCCCCTTAATAAGATTTTTTTATAAAGTCAAATGACTAGTGCCTCAGTTTACCCACTTATAAAACATGAATGAAAACAAGCTGACTGGGCATGAGGACATCTCCCTGTCCCTCCCCACAGGCCAGTATCACTATTTAGATGGGACAGTCAACACTGCTATAGTTAGCACAAATGCAGAGCAGAATTCTGAACCCAACTCCTATCACTCACAACATAACAGAAGTGAAATGACAAATCATGATTCATAAGGCACATTATGCTGGTAACTCCATATAGTTAGGGAGGATTTATTTTGTGTCACATCTGAGTATAACTAAAAATCCAATCAAAAAAGAACTATACCTCAGGCCAAATTCTTATGGCATGTAACTGTGAGAATTCTCAAATGTGTCTCAGGTGTCATCTCTTGAGGAAGATTAACATTTGCACATATAAACATTATTCTTTTGTACTATACAATATACTATGAAATAATTAAATTTTATAAAAATAATCTATGAAATAATAAAACTTTATTGGTACATTTATTAAAACAACCTGAATTAACATATCACTTTTTAAAAGGAACCTAAGGTCCCTACACATATTATCTCATTAATTATAACATTTCTGAGAGAGGATATGTTGTAAAGAATGATAAGATCATAGATTTAGGGGCAGAAGGGACGTTAAATACCATCTACTCCAAGTCCTTCATTTTAAAAATGAGGAAACTGGGATCAAAAGAGGCTAGGGGTTGTGCTCAACGACAGGATATTCCCACTTTAGGTTGAATATTCCCACTTTGGAGATGAAAAATGGTAGGCCTACAGAATAGGACATTTGAAGTTACTATCTCAAGAGAATCTCATCAGTGGGGGATATGCATTGCCTAAAATCAATCCTATGACAATGTTCATTAATGTACCTAAAGCCATATGTTCCTTTCTCCTCTTGCAAAAAAAAAAAATTACAATTTGATTTCCAGTTGTAGCATGATTCAGAAGCATTAAAATAATAAAACCACACCAAATATCATTCATAAAACTCTAGTAAGACAAACTGAAATTTAAAAACTGTGTATATTATTACTTAATTTGTACAATTCGTAAAAGCATTTGAATGTGGGGGTGGGGCATACAGATAATTATAATACATAATACTATGTGTGCTTTATACATATGCTGTATAAGGTTTAGAAAGCTAAGCTGATGGCCCAAACTAAGGAAAACAAGAACCTTGGAATCATCAATGTAGGGCTGGAAGAATCCTTGAGCATGACTTAGTCTGACCTCTTCTTTTTATGGAAGAGGAAACTAAAGCCCAAAGAAGGCAAGTAGGACATTGATTTACCATAAAGATGGTAAAGAACTGTCTCAAAAGTATTCATTCATTCATGCATCTATACGCCCAACATCTATTTATTACATCAGGTGAGCAAAGACACATCTCACCTCCCTGAGAATAAATGCAAGTTAGTGACAGCAGTGAAAATTAAAGAAAGAAAATTTCTTTAAAAGTATGCATTTGAGAGATCTTGGTATATGTCCATACAGGTGTGCCTTGCTTTGTACAACAGCTCCATTCACTGTAAATGTCCCACATCTTGAAAGAAATTTTTGAATTATTTTAATAAATTAAAGCAAAAAAGGAGACACTTAGAAGTGAAGTGCTTCTCTAAAGAGCACATAGGTAATAAGTAACAGAGTAGGCACTCAAACCCAGACTTTCCTACTTCCCACGGAGTGATCTTTCCCATTAGAACACGCTGCTTTTCAAAATCACCAGATCTTCACCCTCCCTTTATTTAAGTTTTGGTCTTGATAATATATATTGGTTTTTCCCAAAGCAAGGCACATCTATGTACATATATGGGTAAGAAAACTGTAAACAAGCTTAGAGCACAAACACAGTGTAGTCACTTAGGATCATGTCACTTACCAGCTCAGTGTGAACTTTAAGATGCGCCTGTAGTTTATACTTATCTGGAGTTGAGTAGTCACAGCCTTCAGTGGGACACTTCAGCAAGATGTTGCTGTGTTTCTGAATCACATGACGTTTAAGGCAGTTTTTGGTGATAGAAGAATAGTTACACTGGGAGCAATAATACAGATGTTCTCGAGTGTGGGTGCGGACATGCATATCAAAATGTACCTGATACCAAAAAAGTTTGCCTAGGGAAAAAAAAATTAGAATTTTAGTTCAGGATTCTTGCTCCCTCAAGTTCCAGTAAAAATTGCACCTTTTCAATTACATTGTTATTGATGAAGGGCAGCCCCCAATGGTAAAAAGGATTTGAACTGCAAGCAAGCTTTTCTTCTTACCTTGCAATAGAAAGTGACAAAGAAATTCTGAGTTCTAATGCTACTACCTGTAAAAGCTCATGTTTACACAGCACTTTATGATATCATGTTTATAAAGCATTCCTTCATAACAGTATTGTGAGGTCAGTACTGCAATTATCATTATCAATTTTGGCAGATAAAGAAACTGAGGCTCAGTGAGGTTAAATGATTAGTCCAAGGTCTCAAAGTTAACAACAATAATAAGAGGTCAGATTGACAAAGCTGAGCTTTATATAATACACTCTGTGCTCCATCCACACTGGACAGTCTTCTGCTCCCTGAATACATAACCAGCACTTTCATTTCTCAGTAACTTCACTCAAGCTAGCCTGAAATGTCTCCTTTGCCTCTTTTTCCTCTTTTCACCTGCCAAATTGCTTCTAATCCATTAAATCCATTCAAACCTGGAGTTATGGAAAAAGTCTTTACATAAATACTTGCTCAAATAAATATAATTCCTTAGGATTATATACTATAACCCCTGTAAATCTTTAAAAAAAAAAAAACTTCTCTCTCTCTCTCTTGCTCTCTCTCTCTCTCTCTCTCTTACTTGCTTTGTGTATGTGTGTGTGTGTGTGTGTGTGTTAAAGGGATCAATTTATGGCTTTTAATACTAAAAACTACCACTAGGGTAAAGATTAATTGTCCATTAAAAAGTGTTCCTTGATGACACAATAGAAATACAGAATCACACAGCAAGCACTTGAAGAGAGAGCCAAATGAGAAGGGACCATTACAGAAGACAGCTCCAAGTTGCTATACATTAAATGTGCCTTTCCTTACCACAATATTCACACTCCAGATCCCCATAGACCTTTCGGATCCTCTCACACATGCTGGTATTCATCTGTCTCTTTTGTAAGTTGTCCAAGACCTGCATGAATGCAGCGGTTCTAGTCTGATGCTCTGAAGATGGAGCAGTACAAGAATCAGGCTGCAGACTGACACGTGCATCACCACTGGCGGCTGCTGACGGAAGCAGCTCTGTGGCTTGGGCTGCGTTTGGGGAAGGGGACTTTCTTGCTTCCAGTTCAGTAAGGGAAAGGGCAACTGTATTTTCTCCTTCAGCCACAGGGCTCTCATTACTGGTATTCTCCCGATTTGGCTCAGAATTTTGTCCCCTTGGCAACAGTAGTGTCATTTCTTCACCCTGAATAGTATTCACTGAGTCTCCAGGCTGGCCTTGCAGGTCATTTTTAGAAGGCGCCTGAGTCTCAGCAGGAGCAGAGGTATTGTTTTTCAGTAGGAAATCCTCTGAAACCACATGGGAATGGAGCTCAGAGGTTGCTACATCGGTTGCCAGTTCACAAGACGGCACAGTCACATGGGCTCCCTGAGGGACCTCCAAGTCCAAGGAAGAAGGGGTAGGGACCTCTACATGGCTCATGTGGCTGCTTTCATTTTCCTGGTTTGCTTCCCCAGGGCTGGTGGTTTCCTTTCGTGGGTCCACGGCCTGGAACACAAATTCACCTCCCACCAGAGGCAGCTGATCTCCAACAGCTTCTTGCTGGATGTCACCGCCCGGTTCCAGAAGACAGAAACTCTGATTGATGGAGTCATTGAAAACCGCAGCCTCCTGTAAGCCGGCATGTACCTCTCTGATATGGGAGCGGAGTCGTATGGAGCTAACAAACTTCTTCAGGCAGACGGAGCAGACATACACAAAGGGATGCTTCCTGACGTGGAGCTCGAGGGCCTGGTACTTGGTGGCCCCGTGGCCGCAGAGCTCACAGGCGAAGGGCCACTCGTCGCCGTGAACCAGCATGTGTCGGTCCCGGTCCAGTTCGTTCTTGAACTTGCGCTCACAGATGTGACAGTCATAGAGGAGCTGCCGCTTGCCTTCGCGGGTCATCAGGCGGAGCTCGTCAAAGGCATCTTTCACTTTCTTGTCCTGCAGGTCATGCGTGTCCCTGATGTGCTTGATGAGGTTTTTAACGTCTGAGTACTTCTTCTTACAGAAGCGGCAGTGCTGCTTGATCTTCTTGTGGACGCGCTCAATGTGTACTTTGAGGTGGCCCTTGCTCAGGCAGGTGAACACACAATAATCACAACTGAACTTCTCCCCCGTGTGTTTCCGCAGGTGGACATTGAGGTTGGCTTTGATGGCGCTGGCATAGCTACAGTGGGAACACTTATAAGGCTTTTCATTGGTGTGGATTCTCAAATGGGCCTGGAGGGAGTGCTTAAATTTGAACACTTTGTTGCAGTATTCACAAGTGAAAATTTTGAGCTGAGTGGGACCTAACCTAGAAAAAAAAATCAGGATTTAGTTATGGTTAGAGGGTTGAACTTAACGAAACAGCATGTGCAAAGTCTGATAATGTCAAATTCCCTTTTCATGAACCAAATATTAGACACATGAAAGAGAATTTAATGAGAAAAGAAATGAATGTACAGTAAATGCCATGCATTGCAATCACTAGCTGTCAGCCTGTTACTTATTACCATTACATAATGTATCTCAAAAATGAATTTCATATATTCCATCACATTTTTATTTTGCTCGATTAATGCTATCTACTTTTGAAGAGTGAATGAAATCTGCTAATGTTTCCCTGATTTCTCCAGCTAGAAATGATAGCTGGGTCATATGATGTAACAGTATTCCATATTTCTCTTGTGTATTTTTCATGTGCTAATATGTTACTATATGTAACTGTGCCCTCAACTAGTTAGAAAACTCCTTGAGGGCAAGGCTCATGTACTACTCATTTCTCTATTTCCTCCATACACACCTAGCATGGTGCATTATATATAGTAATAGTAACTTGGTGCTGTAAAGCACTTTAAGATTTACAAAGCTTTTTTGTGAAGCAAACATTATCCCCATTTCACAGATAAAGAAACTGAGGCTGAAAGAGGTTAAATGTTTGAAGAGGTCACAAAACGTCAGTGTCCAAATTTGAAGCCAAGTATCTTGGCTGTAAGGATAGCACTTCTCTCTGACATCATGCTGTCAATATGTGTTTCAATCAACTAACCAACCAAATAAGCATTTATTAAGCATCTAGTATGTATCTACTATACATACAAGTATAAGGTGTTATGTACACAAATTCAAGAAATGAAACAACCCCTACTCTCATGAACCTTATATTCTCTTGGAAAAGATAATATGTACATTTATAAATATATACACAATAAAGATAAATAAAATACAAAATTAATACAAGGGAATTAAGTCAAAGTAATTAGATCTTTAGCAGCTGGGGGTAAAAGGAGATCTCAGAATAGGCTTCATGTAGAAAGCTCTATCTGTCTTTTGAAAGAGAAGAGGGATTCTATTAGGAAGAGGAGAGGAGGGAATACATCGCAGACATGGAGACAGTCTGTGCAAAAGCATAGATTCAGAGGATGAAGTGCTGTGTGTGAAGAACAAAAATATAACCAGTTTGGTTAGACTGTAAAGTGTGGGAAGGGAGGTAATGTATAATGAAGCTGAAAGGATAGATTAGGGAAAACCAAGTGATAAAGAGCTTTCAAGGCAAGAGGAGTTTATATTTTACTCTAGAGGCAAGAGGGCACCATAGGAATTGACTGAGTAAGAGAATGACATGATGAAATCAGCTTTTAAAGAAAATCTCTTGGATTGAACAGAGACTTGAGGCAGGGAAATCAATGAGAGGACCATTGAAAAATTCTAGGTGAGATATGATAAAAGCCTGAGCTAAAGTGGTAGCTGTGTGAGCAGAAAGGAAGTAGGGGAAGTGTAAACAATAAGATCTGGCAATTAATTAGATATGTAGGGTAAGAGAAAATGAAGAGTCATCGATAATGCCAAAATTACAAAACTAGGAGACTCAAAGAATTGTGACTTCTTCAACAAAAACAGCAAAGTCTGGAAGAAGGGTAGGTTTGGAGGAAAAAATAATGAGTTTTATTTTGGACTTACTGAATCCCTAGAACATCCAGTTTGAAATGTCTACTAAGCAACTGGTAATGCAAGACAGAAGGTCAAAGCAGAGAGCCAGGAGTTAGATTTGGGGATTTAACTGATACTTAAATCCATGGGAGCTTATGAGGTCACTGAGATTGCGAATGTAGAGATGACCCCCAACAGAGCTTTGAGAAATAACCTCAAGGAGGGACATGATATGGACGATGAGCCAGCAAAGAAGCCTGAGAATGAGTAGTCATTCAGGAAGGAGGGCAGATATCCAATGAAGAAGAGGGTTATGAAAACCCACAGAAGAGAGTTTTGATGAGGAGGAGGTGGTCAAGAGCATCAAATATAGCAAATAGTTCAAGAAGGCTGAAGACCAAGAAAAGACCATCAGATTCAGATTCAGCAATGAAGACACCACTGGTAACTGAAGCAACAGTTTCAACTGAGTAATGAAGTCAAAAGCAACATAGCAAAGGTTGGAGGACTGAGTGAGAGAAGAGGCAGCAACATTTTCCAAAAGGCTGGCTGAACCAGGGAGGGTCTAGTGAAGCTTTCTAAAGGACAGCCAAGACTTGGACATGTTTCTGTTTAATATGTTTTTGTTAA
Source organism: Vombatus ursinus (assembly GCF_900497805.2). Lineage (NCBI taxonomy): Eukaryota > Metazoa > Chordata > Mammalia > Diprotodontia > Vombatidae > Vombatus > Vombatus ursinus. The sequence continues at coordinate 1,515,469 of NW_020953958.1, forward strand.
ATGGGATAAATTAATATATCTCATTTTCAACATGCAGCTCCCGTTTAAGAGCTCAGGAAATCCAGTTGTCTCTTATCTTTCTTTAGAGATGATAATAACTGTGGTAATTGTAATATCTAAATGAGTTCACATTGAAAGGAGTGCTGTGCAACAAACAACCTCTTCCATATCACACCCATGTGCACATGTACATGTGCGTGAGCACACACACACACACACACACACACAGTCCTTGAGTTTATGAATACAATTTCTCCATGGGAACTACTGTCCAGTTCCAGAACTGAAGTTAGTTCTAACATCAGCTACTTAGATTTGTCCAAAAGTAGCAGTGATGAACACATCCTTCCATTATACTCAGGTGGCAGTATGAAGAAATGAAAACACCTAAGTAGTAGTGGCACACTTGCTCTCTTTTCATTCATTCCTACTGGTATTTTTAGTTTCTCTAGGAACTTAAATATGATGAAGTGGATACTAATAAGCATTGCTATTAATTTAATTGCCAGTGTTTACAATAAGCTATATCTACCTTAATTTTGAAATATATATTTTTGAAACTATCATACAACCATGTTTGACCAAAACAGGTTGTCTTATATTTAAATTTAAAATATTTAAATGTATCATGCTCAATAAATACCAGAGGGTATCATTCAGAGATGTAATTAAAATATCCAAATTTGAGTAAAAGTTATCAGTATGCCTAGATGTTAAACCCAAGGCTAATTTACAAAAACTAATTTGGATCTCCCTCAAATGAACAAAGATAACCAGGAGGCAATATGTTTTTTTAGTACACGCAACAAGAACGCCAAAGGAAGAAAACCTGGATTTGCTATTTAATAAATAAACAAATTATAACATTTCCTCCCCAATGCGGAATCCAAATGGTCTTAGGAGAATCTTCATTATAATTTTCTCTATAATTACATGAATGCTTAGTAAAGCCCTCAGTGCAAAGGCATGCATGTTTCCTAGCCAAAAGCAATGAATATGATGGTTATGCTAAACTATCTAAACTTGCTTTTTGTACCATCACAAGATGAGTTATAGTTCTGTATAAGAAAGAAGCTCTGAAGCACAACATATAAATTATAAACTCCCTCACCTACTGAGTTCAGAGTATTGTGAAGTTACTAAATTATTGCCTGAGAAGCACTCTCTCATTTTCAACTGAACAATATTGAATAATAGTTGGTCCAATCTCATTACAGATTTGCCAAAGTGATAAGCATTTATTATTAGTCCATATGAAACAAGATGCTCCTACTTAATGGCACATGGTACTAATATACTAATTAATGGAACATCCCACAAGATACAGGAAAGCACCAGTGTGGCTGTTGTTTTCATTTGTCTTTTCTTTCATCTGGTCAAAAATGTTTTCATAACTTAGGCAAGCAGATTTTCAAAGTCTAAGTTAGTAGGTAAATGTCACAGCTAAAGAATGAATACCAATTAACGTCTACTGCAAGGAAGAATAACTAGAATCTTCACTAATTAGGGCCTTGCTTATATTTATTTTATTAAAGTTTATCATGTTTGTTTTAAATAACATGCTTCAAATTCATTAGTGATTAGTGCTCATAAGTAAATGATAATGCCTTAAAATTTTAAGCATATGTTTGTATTTAACAACATGGACTAAGGTTCAGCTAACACATTCAGTTGCTGACAGCTAAAACATTTAGACATATGATCATGCTTTGCAAAGGTTTGTAAACAGAATGTTCAATAATTAATTTAATAATCCTTCTTCCCTGCAAAGGACACTAGTCAGTGTTTAGTCTTTACTGGCAATTCACATAAACTAAGCACTCAGCATTACCTGCTTGATTTCATTGGCTGCTCATATGGTGTTTGTTGAATGGCATATTCCTGGTACCCTCTCCGGTGAGCTAGATCAGGGATGGTGGCCTTGGTATTGACTGCTTCTGTTTCTGGGGGCCCAGCTTCAACTGGGACAATCTTAGTGGCACCTAATAGTGAGGAACAAATAATATCGGTTGACAAAACTGCACAACAAATGAACTTTGATCACACATGGTGCAAACTATTTTGCAGGAATTTTACTATTAGAGAATAAATTGTTGCACAGGAGTAAATTTCTTTACAATGTGATCTTCTGTCATGCCATTAACTTTCATTTAACTCACATAATTGTGTTCATTCACAAAAGCAAGAGATTTTCAACTCTTTCCCAAAAGGTTAACTCTAAGATTTGAAGAAAGTGCTATCATTTTCCCCTGTTCTAACAACAACTACCACCACCACCACAAAAATCACTGATTTGGCTTGACGGGTATTATCAGGCCTGCACAAGCTGCAGCCTACGGGCCACAAGTGGCCTGCAGGCGCATCAGAGGATTTCAGGCGGCCCACAAGAAATGAAGAGGATGTTTTCCTCTCCATTTTTTGTGAACCGCCCGAAATCCTTTGGTGGGCCACAGGTTGTGCGGGCCTAGGTATGAGAAATGAAAACTTACATTGATATGAGTATCAGGAGACCTAGATTCCTATACTATTTTGCCACCTGTAACCTTGGGCCAATCACTTTACCTTCTGGGGTTCAGTGTTCTCATCTTGAAAATGAAGGGGTTAACTGATGATATAATGTAAGATTCTATGATTTTTTTCATTTTGACATATAATGAGCTTTTACAATAATGGACACAAATAAAACATACAGAGATAAATTTATTCCATAAAAGGAGAGTCTTGAATCTGACAAATCTAGCAAAGAAAATAGTTTACCAATTACACCTACCCTATACTCACTCCCAAATCAATGACAAAAAAAAAAAATATCAAGGTCATCAGAGGTAGAACAGCTCAGAAGATACTAACAGAGTCCGGTCAGAAAGCCTGGGTTCAAGTCATGAACAAGTCACTTCAACTCCCAGTCCCCCAGGCAATTCTGTAGGGCTACAAGTGGCTGAATCACCGCTGACCTGCATGAATGGAGGGTACTTCCTCACAGGAAGTTCTGGACAACAATAAAGTTATAGGTTAGGAACAAAGGAAAAAAAAATCAAAGAAATACCATTGGTTATTAATAGAACAATGGAATTGTTTTCTCTAGATTGTTACAAAAAGGTGTGGTAATGCTAAAATTTTCCCTTATTTTCTGGACCTTGATGTTCTTGCAAAAAATTATCTACACAACCCCCTCCTCTGACCTAGCATACCTTCCCTTTTCTAGACTCTTCTATGCTTAGAACTTTCTAAGGAAGGAAGGGGGGACATAGAGAAAGACTGAAGGGAAAAAAAGAGAAAGAAAGGGAGGGAAGGAAACATGCATTTAAGTACCTACTATGTGCCAGGCACCAGCCTAGGCATTTTACAAATATTTTCTCATTTGATCCTTACAACAACCAAGGAAGACAGATACTATTATTATCCCCATTTTACAGTTAAGGAAACTGAGACAAACAGGAATTAAGTGACTTGCCCAGGGTCTCACAGTCTAGTAAGTTCCTAAAGCCAGATTTGAACTCAGGTTTTCCTGAATCCAGGCCCTAGCTGCCTTCAAAATTCATGAAACTTTGCTAATTGGTATTTTCCTACCTGTGGTATTAGAAATGGAAAATAAAACAAAGTCACTTGAGCAATATTCCACCTCTCCCTATAAAAACCGATCCCGCTCACTTTTTTGTTGCTGTCCCTATAATTTGAAGGCCCTAGGTTTCCCTTATGTTCCTTAAGGCTATGTCCTTTTCTTTCTATACATTCTTGATGACCTTCTCAGCTCCCATGGTCTCCAATATCATCAACTTCACGCAGATGTCACACAGATCTATAGAGCCATCCCAAGTCTCTTGCTTGAGTTACAGTCCCACACATAACCAACCACCTGCCTATTAGACATTTCTAGCTGAATGTCCTATAAGCATCTCAAACTCAGTAAGTCCAATGGAGAACTCCTCATGTTCCCCTCAAAATGCACCCTACTTGCTCACACCCCTATTTCTTTTGAGGGTATTTCCATCCTTCCAGCCACCCAAGTTCACAACCCTGGAGTCATCCTCCACTCCTCTATCTCCCTCACTTTATATCAGATCAGTGGCCAAATCATACCACTTCTCCCTCCACAACATCTCTCAAAAGGATACTATCCCAAAGCAGGCTTTCATGCCCTCTCATCTAGACTATTATGACAGGTTCTTAACTGGTGTTCCTGCCTAAGTCTCTCCTCTCTCTAACCCATCCTCCACGTTGCTGCCAAAGTGATATTCCTAAAGCATGCTTCTATCCATGCCACTCCTCTGACAATAATCTCCAGTGGCTATTACCTCTCGGATCAAATATACTCTTCTGTGTGGCACCAAAAGCCCCTAACAGGCTTGCCCCAATCTATATTTCCTGCATTATTGTGCATTATCCTTCTGCCTTCACAGAACCTCTGGTCCAGAGGGGAAAAAGAGTCCTCTTGTTCATCCTTACACACACGACACTTTACCCTCATTCTCTGTGCATTTGCCCCCGGCTGCTGCCCATGCCTAGAACACCTGCTCTCTTAATTTCTATTTCGTGGGATCTCTAATTTCTTTTGCCACTTAAATCTACTGCCACATCCTACATGAGGTTCTTCCAGCTCCCCTAGCTGCTATGGTCTCCCCAACTATTAACTTGCAATTTTTTTTATTTAATTTGAATAAATTTATTAGGTTTATAGTTATTTCTGTTCATGCTGCCTCTCCCCAAAGAACATTAAGTTCCTTGAGGACAAGGACTGTTTCAGCAATCTAAGAGCTTTCCACATAGTATGCATTTAGTTGACTGAATGATCCCAGGTTTATGAATGGTCCATGGATAAATGAGGGGTCAGTTCCTAGTCCCAGAGTGTTGGATTAGTATGGCACTCTAGTGGAGGAGATCCATGTACCACACTTTCTCTATCAGGAATAGAAAGCTGATGCTGGATGTGCCCAAGTCAAGAAACAATCTCTCCATAGGAGCATCATTAAACCATCCCTACTTTATGGTTCCATGACCTAGACACTGTAGCACCTGAGGCTCAATGGCTGCTAAGATTGTATCCTTCCCTTCCTTATCCCTGTCTCCTCACTTTGCTCCCACCCCAGGGCAACTTCTTAGGCCTGAAGCCTTCCCTTAAAAGCATTAAAATCTAGCAAATAAAAGCATCTTTCTTTAACATCCCTGCTTTTAACAGCCTGACTCTTTTACGTAGGTCTCCTAAGTTCCAAAAAATTACTGTGATAGATGAAGAAAACAGAAAAACAGTCTAGAATTTTCAATTTCTGGAATAATACCACTAGGAATGTGGCAAGACAAGTTAGCTGACACAATGAATTTCTTTTCAAGGCATTTAATTCTAATGTGGCATAATCAAAGCCCTGAGGATCTTGGAATCAGAAGCGCTGAGTTGGCAGCATCACAGGGGACAAGTTACTTAACCTCTAAGATGCTCAGTTTCTTTATGGGTAAAATGGGTATAACAATGCTTCTACTACCTAGACTGCTCTAAGGAAAATGTTTTATGAACCTTCAATAGAAATGTGAAAATGAAGCTTCTGTATAAATGTAGGCTATTCTTCTGTGAGGTTCTCTCCAGAGACTGGGCTAAAATTTCAAGGATTTTTTTATATTATTATAGATAATAAGCTACTACCATCAACACTAAAAATAGATTTTTATAAAGATGTAGCTGTACTTAAAGTCATAGACTTTATTTACTATTCTTTTTTATCAAAATCCCCTTGGCTGGTTAGAAAAATGTCTATTATTCTTAAGATGTAAACAACCATAAGCCATTTTCTGCCTAAAAATCTCTTCTTGGAAAAGACCTTTTAAACACGGAATGAATATTTTTTCCAACAGGTTTTCATTTTATGAGAACAGAAGGAGGGATAAAAAAGTTCCCAGAATATAAGAATCTGATGAACCTCTATTAAAAATATGGAGGTCAGCTAAAAGGATAATGAGCTCAGGAAGAAAGTCCTAAAAAGCAAATCACAAGAAAACAACAGAGCAAATAGCATCTGCTGAATGGACTCATCACCTTTTAGGAGTGACAGAAATCACTTGAAGAAGTCAGAGGAAAAGAACCATCTGCCAGCAGAGAAAAACGGGTTAAAAAGGAAATAACCCAGCAACCTCACTACACTGGACAGTAAGCCCATTATAAAACATGAGGTCAGTTGTATTCATTGCTAAAAGATTCTAGTTTTACCATTGACCCTTTGTCATAGTTACCTGGAATGGCTTCATGCGCTGTCAAAACCACACTTATAATGGGCTTTTTTGCTCCTGAAAACTGTACTGTCTCCTTTCCTGATGAGATTTTTTGGACTTTCTCTGCCTTCTGTGTCCGTGATCTTTTAGGTGCCTTTTCTCTCTCATCCTCTTTCTCCTTCCTGTCAATTTCGATTTCAGAATCATTACCTAAGGAGCAAAGACCAAAGATTCATAAATTATCCATTTTATATACACACACACACACACACACACACACACACACATATATACACAAATACTTTTGTACCAATGACAGTATTGCATTGTCTCAATCTTTTTTTTTAAATATAAAGAGCAGCATATAGACCAAATTATGGTTCTCTGGAAGGGGAAGGAGAAGAGATACTGAAGGAAATCATGGTAATATAAAAAACAAAAGACATAAATACATACATATATTTATATGTATGCACACACACACACACACACACACAAACATATCTGCTGGATTCTCTTGTTCCTAGATTCTATGGAGCTCCATAACCTCGTTGTATCTTTTTAAAAATCGTCATTGCCATTAATAAGCATTCTATGTATGTAGCTTAGATAATTGAAGACTAAAAATTGTTTCAGGCAGCTAGCTAGGTGGCACAGTAGACAGAGTGCTGGGTCTGAAGTCAGGAAGACTCATCTTCCCGAGTTCAAATCTGGCTTCACATACTTACTAGCTTACCAACTCAGACAGCTTACTAGCTGGCTTTATATCTGCAATCCTATGTTCAAAATTCACCTAATTATTCTCCCATAGGGCAGCTAGGTGGTGCAGAGGATAGAGTGCCAGGCCTGAAATCAGGAAGATTCAACTTTCTGAGTTCAAATTTGGCCTCAGACATTGACTAGCTGTGTGACCTTAGACACCCTGTTTGCCTCAATTTCCTCATCGGTAAAACAAGCTAGAGAAGAAAATGTCAATCTAGCATCTTTACCAAAAAAACCTCAAATGGGGTCAACAAAGAGTCAGACATGACTGAAAAATGACTCACCAACAACAAAAATTGTTTATATAGTACAAAAAGACCCAGGGCCCTCATACTTTGTATATACATCTTAGGAGAACACCAGGAAAATATGCCAAAAAATGTGAATTGTAACAGAAGAATACTTTTGCCACAATTTTATAATACCACAAGACAAGCCAGCTATATTTGACATAAGATTTCTAATATTTGTCATGGTGTGAAGACACACATGGTGACACACAAAAAGTATAATAAGGGTGACTATCCTCTCCTCTGCTGGTGGGATTTTCTGGGCTTTTCCTTGAGAAGTCACTTATCAAAGTAAAAACAGCCTGACTGAGATGCTGGCATCCAAAGAAAATGAAAATAATCTGAGGAAAGCTTCTAGTGTGTTGAGAAAACCTTTCATGGAGAATTTGTGGTAATATCTGGGCAAGAAATGCACTGGATGGGAAGCTATAGAGGAGTTGTAATCTGCTTCAGTAGAGGTAATACATATACAGATCCATCCAAATTCAGAAGTGAGATAGTCAATGAGATTCTTAAATGTCAAGAAGAAAAATCTCTCCCCCTCTCTTTCATATGAAATATTCCACATAAGAGTCATTTCCTGAGCTTTCTGGAGCAGTATTTGTAACTTGCATCAAGCATTATGTTATTTCAGAAGTGTTAAACATTAGCTGGTGATCTGTACAGAATAAACATTTGTTGGATGAGTAAAAAGAATAAATGAATAAGGAAAGGAATTACAGGAATCAGCAAGCAAAATCATTAGCAAAGATTCAAGTATTTAATTAGTCACAGAACCGTAGGACTTCAGATTTAGAGAGGACCTCCAAGATCATCAAATTCAACCTACACCTTAACATACACTTTGTTTGCACCTCTATTATACAATTATCATGTATTATATTATTTACATATGTATCCTATTCCCCTACTAGATATGTGAACTTCAGTGATTGCTAAAGTCCAAATAATCTCTACCATCAACTACATCCTTACATCTAGTTCATCCAACATTAATACATCCTCAATGTGAAGAGGTAGCAAAGGCTACACTGTCAGAGCAATTAAGCAAGTTTTCTTCAAATTACCTTTGGCTTTGAAAGACTTAAAACTCTGAACAATGTGATGACTTTTCACGATTCCAGAGAACCAATGATGAAGCATGCTAACTGCCTCCTGTCAGAGAGGTAAAAAGCTAAAGAAAGAGAAACGCTGTTTTGGACACGGACTATATGGGAATGTTTCATTCTTCTATGCTAAAAGGGCTTTGTATTTTCTCTTGCTCTCTTTTTTGGTGTGTGTTGGAGTGGGTGAGATGGAATGTGGGCATAGAGAAAATAAATGTTCATTGAAAAAAATTAATTTAATTTAAAAAATTGTATTTGTAAGGCATCTTAGTTTTCCATCCCTCCTACTTCAGCCTCCTTCTCTCCCTCCCCCACCCTCAAGTTGTGAAGAGCTTTCTAGATGAAATTGTCACAGAGCCAAGACTGGCTACTTCTCCCAGATGCTTGCCCTCTACAAATCCAGCACACATATTGTCTGTCTCTTCTTCCAAGTCACTAATAAAAATGTTGAGGAATGGAGGAGGGCCAAGAAGACATTTCTTGGGCGTTCCACTAATATCAATATCAATACATTACTGACTACTTTTTGACTCAAATCATTCAACTAGTTCCAAATCCCCATCTTATGCACAAGGATAGCATGGGATCCTTTTTCAAGTGCTTCACTGAACATTGTCAACTTTTATTAGCAAGCACTGAACATGATCCTGAGGGAAGAGGAGAGAAAAGTTACCACTGTGAGTAAGAGGAAAGAATGGGCAAAGGGAAAGTTATGGAAAGAACCACAATCACAAAGCTACCTCAGATCTCATCTAATCCAGTCCCTATCAGACACATAAACCTCCTGACGTATATCATCTCATAAAAATCATGGAGTCTCTGTTTGAAGACTTCAAGGACACAGAACTTATCTAACTACCTTCCCAGCCTTCCAGCCTATCCACCTCCTTGTAACTTTTACCCATTAATCATCATAGTTCTCCTTCTGGGGCCAAAGAGAATGAGACTAAACCCCCTTCTAGATGACAGCTCTTCCAATGGTTAAAAGTAGCAATCATAGCCGCAATACATTCTCTTTCCCAAACTAAACATTTACAGTTCCATCAAGTTCCATCATTATATATCCTGATAAAGCATGATGAGCTTGATATAGCATAATGAGGCTCTTTACTATCCTTGTTCCCACTCCAGACTGTCAATCTCCTTACTAAAAATGGTACCCAAGAAATAAGCAAAATACTCTTTGTGTGCTCTGTAATACACTGTCTGTCTTTAAACTGATTTGACCAGGTCAGAGTTCAAAAATATTTTCACTCCTTTCTGGACACTTTCTATTAGTCTAACTTTTAGGTTACATCAGCTTTCTGGATCCATGTTATATTGTTGACATATTGTAGTCAGTATAACTTTCCACATATGGAAGGCTTCAGCTGCAAGTTAGACAGTAAGATCCTGTGGTCCTTAGGCTGCAGCAGCAAAGGAGATGGTAATAACTCCTCTTTAATGTCATTTCAACTGATAACATCATGTCAGTTTCTGATGTCGAACCATTTGACAGGGGCAAGGACTTTCTTTTCTGAGTCTTCAATAAATGGAGATGTACCTGAAGGAGTAATTCCAAAACTGCATCTCTACAGGGGTTGTTTCCTAGGATGATGGTTTGAGGGCACTGAGCTAGAAGCAATGCTATTCTAAAAGTTGTTGGGTTCAGGATCCTGAGTTTTCTCCTTCAGGAGATGGTAGTCAAGGAAGCACTAATGGTGGTAGTTTGACTTGTCTGGCACATGCTGCCTTCCTGTCTCTTCCTTAAGGTACCTTGCTGCTGGACTGCACGCCCTGAGGGTGGCAGTTGTTGTTTGGCAGGTGGTGGGGATGGCTGGCTAGCTCTTTACAGGAATTGCTTCCTCAGATGATGGCTATGAGGACAGGGCTTAGAGAAGGACTGACTGTCTGGAAGACAAAGCCACTCCCAGAGATCCATCCCATCTGCCCATTGGTGGCAGCTGGTCAATTTTTGTTGTTGTCCTTCATTTTCAAAGAGGACCAAAATGACATCACTATGCCAGAGTCAAGTTTTAGGGTGTACAACTGTGGCTGATCAAACCAATACAAGGTTGGAATATTCTACCACAGGTTGGGCACAAATAGTCCCTGTGAACCTTTGGGGTGCATTCTCTAAATCTGCATATCTTGCATTTCTCTTGAGCTTTGCTCATAGAGCACGGCACCTTCTCTGACAAGGGCATGCCATGCTGAGTGGTCCTGTGCCAATGTCTCCCATGTCACACAAGAAACTTCTTAAAAGAGACCTTGAGAGTGTCCTTGTATCACTTCTTCTGACCACCATGTGAATGCTTGCGCTGTGTGAGTTCTCCATAAAATAGTCTTTTTGCCAAGCATACATTTTGCATTCAAACAACATGGCCAGCCCATCAGAGTTGCGCTCTCTGAAGCGGAGTTTGAATGCTTGGCAGTTTAGTTTGAGAAAGAACCTCAGTGTCTGGTATCTTATCCTGCCAGGTGATCTTCAGAATCTTCCTTAGACAATTCAAATGGAAGCGATTCAGTTTCCTGGCATGGTGCTGGCATACTGTCCAGGTTTCATAGGCATACAACAATGAGGTCAGCACAACCACTCTGTAGACCTTCAGTTTGGTAGTCAGTCTGATACCTCTTCTCTCCCATACTTTCCTTCAGAATCTCCCAAACACTGAGCTAGCTCTGACAATGTGTACATCAACCTCATTATCAATGTGTACATCTCTAGAAAGTACACAAGGTAAGTGAACTTATCCACAGCATTCAAAACTTCTCCATTTGCTGTAACCAATGGTTCCACATATGGATGGTGTCGTGGTGGCTGATGGAGCACCTGTGTTTCCTTGGCATTGTTAGGCCAAAATTAGCACAAGCAGCACAGAATTGATCCATACTTTGTTGCATCTCAGTTTCAGAGGCTGCATTGAGTGCACAATTATCAGCAAACAGAAAATCATGCACTAACACTCCCTCCACTTTGGTCTTGGCTTGCAGTCTTTTCAAGTTGAAGAATCTACCATCAGTGCGGTAGCTGACCTTGATGCCATATTCATCCTCATTCAAAGCATTTGCCAACATGGCTGAAAACATCATGCTAAAAAGCATGAGAGCAAGCACACAGCCTTGTTTCACTCCATTTGTGACTAGGAAAGCAGGAGAGCATTGTCCATTATCCAGAATCTGGGTAAGCATGTCATCATGAAATTGATGTACAATTCTGATGAACATCCCCAGACAACCAAATTTTGACATAATTTTCCATAAGCCCTCATGACTAACAGTATCAAAGGCCAGATCTACAAACATTGTATACAGACCTCTGTTCTGCTCTTGGCATTTCTCTTGGAGTTGTTGGGCAGCAAATACCATATCAACCGTTCCTTGGCCCTTTCTGAAGCCACACTGGCTCTCAGCTGGGTGACCATCTTCCAGGTGAAGGATCAGCCTATTAAGGAGGACTCTGGCAAGAATCTTGCCAACAATGACTAAAGGAGAGAGAGAGATAGAGAGAGACCCCCCGTGATTGTCAAGGGACAATCTATTTCCTTTACCTTTACAGAGATGGACAATGGAGGCATCCTTGAACTCCTGGGGGATAATCTTCTCTTGCCATACAACCTGGAAAATTTCAGTCAACTTCTGTATGAACCATGGACCCCCTACCGTGTAAATCTCAGCTGGAATAGAATCAGCACCAGGAGCTTTGCCACACAAGAGGAGCCTAATGGCATTCAAACTTCTTTTTCAGTTGGAACTTCAGCTACAGAGTAACTGACTTAACCTGGGATAAACAGTCAGGGGCTTCAGCATTGATTGATGATGGTCTGTTGAGAACACTATGGAAGTGTTCAGCCCAACTCTCTAGGATCATATCCTTATCACTAATCAATGTGGTTCCGTCAGCACTGAGTAGTTGAGATACACATAGGTCTTTGGTCCTGGTGGAATGGGCAGATAAAAACAATTTGTTCCAATGGCCAGGAAGGCAGTTGAAGCAGGCGCTGTGGAGCACTTAGAGCTTGGTTAAACATCGAAGATGCCAAGGTCATCCACTGCATCTTGAGCCATCACCAGTTGTCTTGATTCTGTCCTGCCACTGGACTGTGGTGACTCTGGAGGAGAGAGTGAGGCCAATGACTTCATGAAACTCTGCCTCACTTAAATCCAATTTATACATAAATCAAAGGACATCACCCATACCATTTTATCATTTTACCTACCTCAAAGTCCTATGCCAACAGGCAAGTGACAAAGCAGCAGGTGCAGATATACTGGGAGCCATAGTCATAACCCTGCACACAGGCAGCCCCCGCCATAGTGTCGTTTCTCACTGGAAGCAGCAGTGGGATATGGCAGCCTCCTGGGTGTCTGAGCAGGCTTTTGAGGATCACACTGCTCACCTCCTGGTGTGCGGAAGGGGCTAGAAAAGGTGCCCTAAAAATTGTCTGCTTACCCAAACCTGACCTGATTACCATGGCAGGTGGGCAATCCCACTCTGCAGTCAAAACACGAAAAAATGTACAAAAATGTCTGCGAAAACGATTTCACTCGCCATCGGCACATGGAATGTGCACACACTTACAGACAACACAAAATCCAGTAGACCTGAAAGACAAACAGCTCTTGTTGCAAGAGAACTCAACAGGTATCACATCCAAACAGCAGCCCTGAGTGAAACAAGCTAGCAAATGAAGATCAGCTTACTGAAGTTGGAGCTGGAGACACATTTTTCTTAAGTGGCCACAGTGAAGGGAAGCACTGTGAAGCTGGTGTAGGTTTTGCAATCAAAACTAACCTAGTCGACAAGCTTATATGCCTACCAAAAAGAAGTGAATGATAGGCTCATGACAATGCAATTGCCACTTACAGGAAAACATCACGCCATCATCATCAGTGCCTATGCTCCCACCACGACGAACCCTGATGATATCAAAGAAAAATTTTATGAAGACCTGGACACTCTTATCATCAATGTGCCAAATAGTTGTCAATAGTTGTTTCTGGTAGTGATAGTGGTGAACCCCTTCTCCACAATGATCCCTCCCCTCAATGATGGTTGTGGGGGCTGGGGATAGTAACACCTACATCAGAAGGTTGTTACGAGGATCAAATAAAGAAGCACAGTACTTTGCAGATCTTAAGGTGCTAAGTAAATGTTAGTTATTATAGTTACTAACATATCTCTCTCAAGCCACATTTGTACAACTGGTTTTGTAAACCTAAGTACAAGATTTTACATTTATACTTATTAAATTTCATCTTCTTAGATCTGGTCCATCATTCCAAACTATCAAGATATTTTTGAATGCCAGCTCTGTCACCCAATGAATTAGTCATCACTATAAGCTTCATGTCATTTATAAATCTGAAAAACATGCCATCTACGGCTTCATCTAAATAACTGATAAATGTGTTTTATAGATCTGAAAAATGAGATACTGTGGCCAAGGAGGTCCAGAAAAGATAGAAGCATGTGTAATTGGAGATGAGTAAGAGATGGCCTAGAAAATCTGAAGACAGTCTTTATAAATTGGAGAACAGGCCACCAAAAATACATTTTGCCTATTTCACAATTCTACACAGATCAAACCCTATACATAAATATTCTAATAAATTCCTATGAGAAACAGGAATGAGCACATAAACCCTTAGAAAGTTAGGCTGGTTGAGAAAAATCTCTAGATGAGGCAAGTGAAAAACTTGGCTGACTTAGCAGACCTATCAAAAGAGGCATTCTAATTTCCTATGCTCTGTAAATATATTTTCATGCTTTTATAGCAAAACCATTCAGGTATTCATTTTATATCTAAATGAAACATTTCTATCACATTTTAAATGAATTTTAAAAGATGAGAGGTTTCTAGGTATTAAAAATACCTATAAAATAATATTATTTACTAGTCTGAACACTGAACACTAAGATCATTAACATTATAATGAAATGGAAATCCAGCAGAATATTATACATACATATATATAAATACATATGTATGTATGTGTGTGTACATGTGTGCACGTGTGTGTGTGTATATATATATATATGTATGTATGGTACAAAGCTCAATATATTTCTTTTAAGCAGAATAGTGGTCCTATATGCATGAATAACATCCTGCAGAGGTATGTCTGTTACTTTTACAATAAAAGTAGAAAATAGGGTAAAATGAAGAGGTCAGAATAGCTCTAACATTCTATGATTGCACATTTACAAGACATTAAAGTAATGGCAGAGATAATTTTAATACAACAGGGGTATTCCAAATAATGATTTTTAAAAAAACTTTCCATTCACAGAATTTTACTTTTTTAGACCTTATTTTTTAAAGAAGTTGTTAAATGACAACCAACTGTGGGAGGAAAAAACCAACATATGACAGTCTAATAGAAATTACTCATTCATATATGGTTTCATTTTAAATACAGGTTTAATTTGATTTAAGTAAATATGAACCTCCAAAGGATATATTTCAGGGCCTCATTATGTGGATCAGAGGTGACTATAAATGTTCAAAGGCATAAGCTGTGGAAGTTTCTAACATACTTGAAAGGCTTCAGGTGTGCTCCAGGAAATAGACAGTAACAGCAATCTGACGGCCAGACTAAGTACAGAAAGGCTCACCAGCAGTGGGCTTGGCTTTTTCACTTGGTTATAAATTCTTTGACCATGGCAACTCATTAAACAAAGAAAAATATAAAATAGTTCTGAGTCCTACATAGCCCTAATAGATCTCTGCCAGCAGTAAAGTGGTAGAAAAGGAGGCAGGGGACACTAAATCACTTATTTTCAGAGAAAATGTTATAACACACAATTATAACAACTTCAAGCTTATGTATTTAAGCATGATATAAAAGTGGAAAATGAGGAGGAAGATGGGACATTGAGAATTTAAACTGATATATCTCAAATCCCATATAGACAATCCAAAAATATGTGATTTAGTGTCCCCTGCCTCCTTTTCTACCACTTTACTACTGGCAGAGATCTATCAGGGCTACATAAGACTGAGAACTATTTTATGTTTTTCTTTGTTTCATGAGTTACAATGGTGAAAGAATTTATAACCAAGTGAAAAAGCCAAGCCCGCTGCTGATGAGCTTTTCTGTACTTAGTCTGGCCATCAGATTGCTGTTACTGTCTCTTTTCTGGAGCACACCTAAAAAAAGCAAAAGAGCCTAAAAACCAGCAGCAAAACTTGACTTATTTGCCAACAGAAGAGGCATGGAAATCAAGGGCAAAACTAGTTTAAAAGATATACTTGTTTGTAAAACCTTATGGAGGCTATCACATGACTGGCAAGATGGTGGACCAGTTGTTTCCCAACACAGCTCCCCCAACCCAACAAGTTCAAAACAAATAAAAAATGTTGAATATATAGAAATTAAAGCTACATCAACAAGACAAGACAAAAATACACAAGATAAAATTCTTCCGACATAATTCTATCAACTAAAACAGTTAAAGTTCTGACTTTTCCCACCACCTTTAATCTACTTTGTGTATAGAAAAATCCAGTTCAAGCAACCAGAAGTCTGTGTTTTATGCTCTACCCAGTCCCATCAAAGCAATAACACAATTTGAAACTCACATAGCCCATAAGAGATGGAAAACATTGATCCTACTCAGACACACAATGTAAAGGGTTTGTAACTAAAGATGTATGTTGGCAACTGGGGGAAAGGGAGGTGGAACAGATGACACGGAAGACATGGCAAATGGCAATGCAGAGCCAATTAGAGGGGAAGGGACTTCTGCATCAAAGGCAAAGACCAAGGTCAGACCTTTCTCATGGTGAAATTTGTACAGGGAGACACCCAGCCAGGCCCTCTACACCATTCAGGGACACTAAAAACACTAAGCCTCAGGAGTTTGTGCAGGAGAAATCTTGATCACCAGTGATGGAATAGGAGGGGGCCAAAGAGTGGGAAGCCTTAAACAAGCTAATAGAAATACAAAAAAAGTTAGAGGAAAAAAATCCAAGAGAGAAAGATTAGGTAAAACTATAATCCTAGTTAGCAAGCAGAAAAGCTGAAAGTGAAATTCATAAAGAGAGAAGGGAAAATGAGTAAAATATTTTTAAAAGGCCAAAATATAACAAATACTTAAATATTATACTTCAAAAGAAAGCAAACAAACAAGCAAAGCCAAAACCTAATAACAAAGAGAATAAGACAATAAACCCTACAGATTCCTTAGAGATCATGTAACAACAGTAAAAATTCTGGAATGATTCAAGAGACCTAAAACATTTTAAAGGGCATTAGAAGGAAAATTGGATCAGAAATCAGAGCTCTCAAAACAGAAACAAATAAAACAAAAAACAAACTAGACAAATAGAGAAGATGCAAGAGGAATCTTCCTCAAAGTAATTGATTCTCTAAAAGAGAATCACAAAACCGGAGCATAAAAATGCAGAAGTAGAAGAAAATGTGGCAGAAAAGAAGAAAAAGACAATAACCTTGAAAAAATACATTAATTTTCTGTTGGTCAAACAAACTGACCTTGAAAACAGGATGAAGCAAATACATTTCTCCCCCCAAAAAGATAAACTGAAAATAAATCCATCAAAAAGACTTATCAAGTTATTACTATCTGCCTGCCAGGCACTCAGTTTCATTGTTTAAAAGTTTTAATAGTATCAAGCCTAATCAGTCTTTTTGCCATTACTCTTAGTTCTGACTTCTAAGATCAAATGAAAAAAATCTAATCCTTCTTTGACAGGAAAGCATTGCAAATACTTGAAACTTCTAATGTTTCTTCTGTTCAAATTAACCATCTTCAGTTTTAATTAAATTTCATAAGGCAAGTTCTCCAATCCTCTGAACATCCTGGTGACTCTCTTTTGTTGGTAATATATGGAAATACTTGTGATTTGTGTGGTTTTTTTATATACTGCAACTTTGCAAAAGTTGTTAATTGTTTCAACTAATTTTTTAGTTGATTTTCTAGGATTCTCAAAGTATACCATCATATCTGCAAAGAGGTTTGTTTCTTCACTGCCTATGATTATTCCTTCAACATCTTTTTTCTTGTCTTATTGTTACAGTTTTGACTTCTAGAACAATATAAAATAGCAATAGTGATAACGGACATAATTCTTGCTTCATCCCTGATCTTACTGGGAAGAGTTTTAATTTATCTCCATTACAGATGTTTCCTCTTTGTTTTAGATAGAAACTACTTATCATTTTAAGAAAGGATGTACTTTTTCCTATACTTTTTAGTGTTTTTAATAAGAAGGGGTGTTGTATTTTGTCAAAAAGCTTTTTCTGCATCTATTGATATAATCATATAATTTTTGATGTTTTTGTTATTGATGGAGTCGATTATGCTTATAGTTTTCCTAATATTGCACCAACCCTAAATTCCTGATATAAATGCAGCCTGGTCATAATGTATAATCTTTGTGAAATATTGCTGTAATCTCCTTGCTAGTATTTTATTTAAAATTTTTGCACCAATATTCATTAAGGAAATAGTCTATGATTTTCTTTCTCTCTTGGTTTTCCTTGGTTTAGGTATCAAAACCATATTTGCATCAAAGAAGGAATTTGGTAGGCTTCCCCTTTTTTAGCTATTTTTCAAATAGTTTACATAGGGTTGAAATTGATTGTTTCTTAATGTTTGGCAGAATTCACTTGTATATCCACCTGATACAGGGGATTTTTTTTTCTTAGGGAGTTCGTTTATGACTTGTTCATTTTATTCATCCATTTCATTGAGACTGTCAGTTTTACTGGCATATAGCTGGAGCAAAATAGCTTCTAATAATTACTTTAATTTTTCATCATTGTGCAATTACTTTTGCATCTTTGACACTGGTAATTTCATTTTTGTCTCTATTATTTTTAATCAGCTTAAGCAATGGATTATCTATTTTATTGGTCTTTTGATAAAAACCAGCTCCTGGTTTTATTTATTAGTTCAATGTTTTTGTCACTTTCAATAATATTAATCACTCTGCTGATTTTCAGGATTTCCATTTTAGTGTTTAATTGGGAATTTGTAATTTGCTCTTTTCCTATTTTTTTTGATTGAAATCCTAATTCATTGATACACTCTTTCTCTCATTTACTGATGTAAGTATTTAGAGACACAAATTTTTCCCTAGGTACCGATTTTGCTGTATCCCACAAATTTTGGTGTGTCATCTCATCGTTGTTACTATCTTCAACAAAATTATTGATTTTTCCATGTTCTATTCTTTGTTCCACTCATTCTTTGTTCCACCCATTCTTTAGGGTTAGGTTATTTAGTTTCCAATTAATGTTTAACTTATGCTTCAAAGGCCTTTTATTGAATGTATTTTTTTTGCATGATGGTCCAAAAAAGGTTTCATTTAGTATTTCTGCTTTTCTGGATTTGTTTGCAAAGTTTTTAAGACCAAGTACATGGTCAATTTTTGTGAAGGTTCCATGTATAGCTAAGAAAAAAAAGTATATTACTTTCTATTACCATTCAATACTGTGCAGAAGTCAATCATATTTAACTTTTCTGAAATTTTACTCATCTCCTTAACTTCTTTCTTGTTTATTTTATGGTTAAATTTATCTAAGTCTGAGAGGGATAAATTGAGGTGCCCAACTAGTACAGTTTTACTATTTTCTCTTGTAATTCATTTAACTTTTCCTTCAAGTATTTGGATCACATGCCATTTGGTGCATACATGTTCAATAATGATAATTAATCCATTGGCTTTGATATCTTTTAGCAAAAAATAATTTCCTTGATTATCTCTTTTAATGAGGTCTATTGTTGCCTTTGCTCCCTTTTTAACTTCACCTGAAACATAATAGATTCTGCTTCAGCTCCTCATTTTAACTCAATATACGTCTTTCTGTATCAAGTGTGTCTCCCATAAACAATACATCGTATGATTCCAGTTTCTGTTCCATTCTGCTATCTACTTCCATTTTATCAGTGAGTTCACCCTAATCACATTCAGCTACAACTGTTAATTGTGTATTTCCATTCATCACACTCTCTTCTATTTATCCTTTTTTCTTCAGCCTATCCCCTCCTCAAAAGTCTGCTTTGCTTCTGACCACTGCCTCCTTTAATATTTTTGTTGTTCAGCTGTTTTTCAGTCATGTCTGACTCTTTGTGACTCTATGTGGGGTTTTCTTGGAAAAAGATACTAGAGTGGCTTGCCATTTCCTTCTCCAGATCATTTTACTGATGAGGGATGGTCTGAGGCAAACAGAGTTACCTGTCTTGCCCAGGGTCACACACACAGTAACTGTCTTGAAGCCAGATTTGAACTTAGGAAGACTAGTCTTCTAGACTACAGGCCCACACTTTATTCATTGCACCACCTAGCTGCCCTCTTATTATATCCTCCCCTTTATTACACTCCACCCTACCCCACCCTTTTCTCTCAGTCCCTTTCCTTTCTACTTCCCTGTTGGGTAAGATGAATTTCTATACCCATCTGTGTATGTGGAGACATAGCTAGACAGACAGACAGACATTTTTCAGCTTACTGGCATGCTTCTTAAAATATAGTACCCAGAACTTAACATAATACTACATTTACAATCTAACCAAGACAGAGCAAATCAAAACTATTATCTCCCTTGTTCTGGATACTATCCTATTTGCTGAAACATTAGATCTGTTTGTGGGGTTTTTGTTGTCTTATTTCCTGTCGCATCACAAGGTTAAATCATAATAAGCTTGAGGTCCATAAAAACCCCCAAATCTCTTTGGTAGGAGTTATCTATCTTTCATTCTGTACTTGTGAAGTTGATTGTTTTACACAATTGTAAACTTTTACCTTTATCCCTAATACAATTCATCTTATTCAATTAGGTCCATTGTTCTAAACTGTCAAGATCATTTGGTATCCTCACATTGTAACTGAACATACTATTTACTGCTCTTAGTGTTATGTCACCTACTGACAAACATGCTTTCTATGCCTTCATCAAAGCCATTCATAAAAATTCTGAAAAACACCGGCTAAAACACCCGGGGAACTCTATTAGCAATGTCCTCTGAAGCTGACATCACCCCATTAACGATTACTCTTTAGATCTACTTAGTGAAGCAGTTCTGCCTGGAATGTTATGTGTGAAGAAGAGCAAGAAGGTCAGCTCGCTGAAGCATAATGTATGTAAATGAAAGTCATGTATAAAAATACTACAAAGATAAGATGGGGTGAGCTTACACTAAAAAGAGAAATCTATGTTTGATCCTAGAGATAATAGGGAACCAGTGAAATTTAGGGAGCTGTGCTTTAGAACATACACCTTGGCAGCTGTGTGAAGGTTAGATTAGAGAAGAAAGAGACTTGAGGCAGGGATCCCAATTAGGAGGTTATTCAGTCAGTCAAAAAACATTTCTTTAGTGCCTAATACATGCTAAAGTGCTAAGTACTGGGATACAAAAAAAGGTAAACAACATCCCTACTCTCAAGATGCTCACAATCTAATGGGGGAGACAGCATACATTCAACTATGCACAAGCAAGTTATACGGAGCATAAAATGGAAATAATTAATAATAGGAAGGCACTAGAATGGCTTCCTGTAGAAGGTGGGACTTTAGCTGAGACTTGAAGGAAGTTAGGGAAGACAGAATGCAGAGACGACAACGAGGGAGATCAATTACAGGCTATTGCAATAGTCCAGATGAGAGAGGAGATAGGTCTGAACTAGAGTGGTAGCTTTGGGAGTAGGGAGAGGAGGATGAGTGAAAGAGATGCTTTAGAGGACAAATGAATAACACTTGACAACTGATTGGATTTACAGAAAATGAGGAGCAAATGATGACTCCAAAGTTACAAACTAGAGGAGGGCAGTGCTCTTAATAGAAATAAGGAAGTTCACAGGGCTGGGTTGGGAGGTAAGGGGGAACAATAAGCAATAGTTGGGCCATTGAGTCCAGGACGTCTATGCGAAACCCAGTTTGAAATGTCTGAAAGAATACCTGCAGATGTGATTTTGGTGAACAGAAATTCAATGTATAAACTATGTTTACTTGCAATTTTCTAATTATATACTACTTATATCTGCTGATTCAAATTACTGAAGTGATTACAAAGAAACAAAACTTAGCAAGAGATTTTTTAAAATGTCTAATAGGTAGTTGGTGATGAGGGACTAGAACGCAGGAGAGACAATAGGGCTGGAAACATAGATAAGGATATTATCAGCATAGATATAATAATTAAACTCATGGGAACTTACAGGGTCAAAAGAGAAAGAGAAGAGAGGAGGGCTCAGGCCAGAATCTTGGGATTAACTCACATTTAGGGGTCATGATATGGATAAATGATCCAACAAAGGAGACTGAAAAAAGCAATCAGAAAGATAGGGGGAGAACCAGAAAAAAATAACACAAAATTCACAGAGGAGAAAATATCCAAGACAAGAAGGTAGCCAAGTGTCAAATGCTACAAGAGATCAAGGATGAGGAGAAAAGGCCAGCAGACTTGGCAATTAGGACATCACTGAAGTTCTGGCTGGGTTAAAAAAATAACCCTGGCAAGATAAAGAATCCCAGGACTTCATCTGTGGTTCAGTAGGTGATATCTTTGGTATTAACTGCCCTTTCTTAGGGCTAATGATATAGCTGGTGTGCATATAATATGTGACAGTTTGCAAAGTACTTCATGGAGATTATAAAATTTGATCTTCACAATAATCCTGTGAGATAAGTAATATAAATATTATTATGACCATTTTACACATGAAGAAACTGAGGTTTAGATAGGTTAAACAACTTGCCCATGACTAGCAAGTGGCAGGGAGGCAAACCTTGAATCCAGCCTCTTCTGACTCCCAGCTAGTACTTGATCCATTTTACTATCCACAGACGGCTCTTCCTTTTGCAATTTACCTTCATGAACTGTAGGATTAAAGTACTGCTTTTAAAAAATTAGACCCATCTACTCCTAATACATTGACTCTGTAATGAATGATGTTCCTTTTGTATGTCAAGGATGGAAATAGGAGGGATAAACATTCCCTTTGTATCATCTACATCAAACTCTCATATAAGCAGTAGGACACTATTGATTCCTAATCACTTTATTTGGATGAATGACAACACTTCAGCTCTCCCTTACAAAGACACATTAAATAGACAATTGGAACAGCTGGCACTTTGACTCAACAGAGTGTTGAGCCAATTCATCTACAGCCACAGTTAGATGCTTAAAATCAAAATGCAGCCTGCCAACGACATACATTCGTTTCCCAGGTCTGTATTTATGCCACTTTAAATGAAGACTCACTTCTCTGTAAAATGAAGAAAGCTACACTCTCCATTCAGGTCAAACTGGTAAATGTTTACTCCCCTACATCATGTTCTTCCTTTTACCTCACTCCTGCTATCTCAGGTTGTTTTCTCAATGAGAATAATGCCTTCTGAATCTCACCCATATCTTAGGAAAGGATGTCTAAATGAGAATCAAATAATTCAATGTTCCTTCAATGATTCCAATGTATAAAGCAAGGAATCTGCTGCTACAAGTCTTTAAAAGCCTAATAAAATAACAAAATCTAGAAGGTCATGTCAATAGAGTGGGATCATTGTATAGTGGAGAATACTACACTTGGAGTCAGGAATACCTAAATTCAAATGCATTCCTCAGTCATTTATTTATTAACTATGGTATCCCTAAGCAAATCTGATAATCTTTCTGGACCTCAGTTTCTTCACCTGTACAATGGAGATATTAATAGCACCTACTTTACACAGTTGTCTTAAAGATCCAAAGACATAGATCACTTCTGACCAAGATGGATGCTGGAAATAGGGCAAACCCTCCAGCTTCCACACACCTACTCCAGCAAAAGCCTGAAATTCACATCAGACAAAATAACAATCAAGAAATTCAATGAAATATAGTAAGTGACTTCATCCATCAGGAACTACACAAAAAGCTAGCCTACAGGCAATAGAAAAGAAGGCCTCCAGCCACACCAGTACTAGCACAGGCAAACAAACTGGCAGCCTTGCATTGTGACTTGAGATGAATCACAGGCACTGTAACCTGCAAGATTCTGTGTGTGAGCCTCACAGGAGGACCAAAGTTCGGAAATATCCAGAGGAATTAAAAAGCCTTGGGGACTCGCAGGGACCAGCGTGGTATGGCAGTGCTCAGAGGAAACAGTCCAGGTTCAGGAGAGACACAAGATCACTAGGATTCAGTTCTGAGATGCCATAGAAAGCCATCTGTTACCCTGTCTGTTTATTTTTTTCCCCAACTCCACAGAACAAGTGCATCCTCCCCAACCTCCTGAATGGAGGGCTAGAGGATAGAGTACTAAATTCCTCACAATGCCTTGTTTTGTAGAGAGCAGAAACTGGATTTGGGGGTTCACTCCCCTCGGCATCTGCTGCTCAGCCTGGGTTCAGTTCTAAACAACAAGAAGCCCGGTGCCACGTACCTCCTGGTGTTCCACTCCCCCTCTCCCTGCTTTCCTGCCTCTTTTATGTATTGTCTCCCCACATTACATTTTAAGCTCCTTAAAAGTGGGGGCTGTCTTTTTGTCAATTTTATTCCCAGCTGGGCGTAGCACAATGCCAGGCATAGAGTAGGTGCTTAATAAATGTTGATTTAATTAGATTTGAAACTTCAGAGCTCAGAACCTCAAAAGACTTGGGTAGGTAAGACTAACTCCTGGAGTTAGGGATCAGCACAAGAATCCATTGGACCTAGGCCAAGATCAAGGAAGAAAGACCTCTCTCCTTCCAAAAGCGAACAGAGGCAGAGTTTGGACACAACCAAACCCCAGGAACTAAATCTGTAGAGATGAGTAAATCAAAGACACCAATATTTTAAAAAATTATTGTAGCTCTTTTGGTATGTTCAATCATTTTCAGTCATGTCCAACTCTTCATGACCCCATTTAGGTTTTTCTTAGCAAAGATACTATAGTGGTTTGTCATTTCCTTCTCCAATTCATTTTACAGATGAGGAAACTGAGGCAAATAGGGTTAAATGACTCACCCAGTGTCACTCAGCTAGTAAGTGTCTGAGGCTGGATTTGAACTCATGAAAATGAGTTTTCCTGGCTCATGGCCTGGCACTCTGTCCACTTCGCCATTGCCCATTGTAACTATAGAGAATGCCAAATTGGTATAATTCTGTAACTGCAAAGAGGTCAAAAGAAAAAAAAAACTGATATTCTACAAAGCCTACATGAATATCTAGGAAAAAAATGAAGCAAGAGATTAAAAAAATGAAAGAAAATCTTTATAGGAAAGAGCAGGAGAATAAATAGGCTAGAGGGAAAAGGGTTAAATCTTACTCAAGTAACAGACTTCCTTCAAAACAATAGACTAAACAAAAGTCAAGGAGTCTGTAAAATATTAGAAATTAGAAATATTAGAAGAAAATTAAAATACTGAAAAAAATAGAACAAATGTTAAGGTATATGATATCAAAAACAACTGACCTAGAAAAAAGGTCAAGCAGAGAATTTTAAGAATCAATGAACTTCCTAAAAATCATAATTAAAAACAAAAAGTCCTGGATACTATGCTTCAAAAAATCATAAATGAAAAGTGCCCAGATCTATAAGAATCACAGATCATACTGAAGACAGAAAGATTCCAGCTGTCACCTCCTGAAAGCTCAAAAGGAAAAATCTCATGAAGATCACAGACAAAATCCAGAGCTCCCACATCAGAGAAATGGTACTATAAGCAATCAGAAAGAAGTTCAAGTACCACAGAGTCACAGTCAGTATTACACAATACCTGGCAGCAACATCTACAAATATGAGGAGATCTTGAAATAGAATATTCCAAAAAGCAAAAGAAATAAGATTATAACTTACCCTACAAAGCTAAATAATCCTACAGGGGAAAAAAAAACAGACCTTGAATGAAACAGAAGACTTTCAATCCCTTCTGATGAAAAGACAACAGAAAATTTCAAATAGAAACAATAAAATCAAGACAAACCTAAAAAGGTATGTTTATTTAAGCAACCTGAAGGTCTTGAATGATGATGTAATTCTAACATTCTAAGAGTCAAAAAACAAGTATCCTTCCAAAGCATTATTTTCTTCAAAGGATCTTAAGGGAGTTAAATAAGAAAAACTAAGGACCTAAAGGTGGATTGGTTCTTTTCCGAAGGCCTTATGAAACAAAAGAGACGAAAGGGTGAAAGGAATACATACCAATGCAAATAGGAATAAGAAGGTGCCATAATTTACTACTTATCATAATTGGGGGGCAAAAGAAGAACATACAAACATGGAGAAAGGGTTGTGTGGAGCAAGTATTGGGGAAATCTTGTTCATCTGAAATAAACAATGTAAGATTAAACAAAAATACATACAATATATTTGCTATTGAAATACATTAAAGTAGACAGAGTATCAAGCAGAGATTCAGGAAAGGGTTTAAGAGATAATATGATACCAAGGAAGGAATTATTGCTGTTGTTGTTGTTCAATCATTCAATTGTATCTGACTCTATGTGATGTCATGGACTTTGTCCATGGGATCTTCTTGACAAAGATACTAGAGTGGTTTTCCATTTCCTTCTCCAGTGTTTCCCCGTTTTACAGAGGAGGAACTGAGGCAAACAGGAGTTAAGTGACTTGCCCAGGGTCACAAAGCTAGCAAGTGTCTGAGACCAAATGTGAACTCAGATCTTTCTGACTCCAGGTCCAGTGCTCTATCTACTGAACCACCTAGCTGCT
The DNA here is from genome assembly GCF_900497805.2 of Vombatus ursinus. Taxonomy (NCBI): domain Eukaryota; kingdom Metazoa; phylum Chordata; class Mammalia; order Diprotodontia; family Vombatidae; genus Vombatus; species Vombatus ursinus. The sequence goes on from NW_020953958.1 coordinate 1,541,467, forward strand.
ATGAAGGAATAATTGCAAGCAAAATAAAATTCTTTTGTTTGAAGAGAGTGATTAAAGTGGAGAAAAAAAGAAAAAGAAAAGTACTAGAATGCATATAAGAGGATATTCAACAACTGGAGAATGGCTGAACAAATTATGGTACATCAATGTAATGGAATATTATTGTACTGTAATAATATGAAAGATGATTTCAGATAATTCAACATAGTATGGACTGATGTAGAGCAAAGTTGCCAAAATTAGGAGAATAATTTATACAAGGACAATAATAATTTAATGAAAAAAACTTGGAAAAATTTAAGAATTCTGATTTATGCAATGACTAGCCACATGTCCAGAAGACTTAAAATGAAGTGTTATCCACCTCTCTTGGACTCAAGGTATATATCAAGCAGATATATTTTTGGACATGGTTAATGTATGGATTTATTTTGCTTGTGTACACTTATTTGTTACAAGGTTGTTGTTTTTCTCCCCTTCTCTAGATTTTTAATGTGGAGGGGTAAGGGAGTTTAGCAATTGTGCTGCCAAAAAAAGTCATGAAACATTTTTTTTTTAATTGCACAGAAGGGAACAGAAAGAAGTTCAGAAGGAAGCACATACAAGCAAGACAGTTTTGAAAGTAATGTGTGGAAATATTATTTGCTTAAAAAAAAGCAACCATTATGAAATCCAAGATTCACAGTTTCATATACAATGCACATTTTTAATTCAAGTGTATAAATGGAAATTTGGGGTGTTTTGGCGTTTAGTTCAGAATAAGAAATAAAATTTTAAAAGTCAAGAGATGATGTCTACAATGTATTTTGCAAACATTAAAACTCTCTATAAATGCCAGATGTTACTGTTAGTGGGCAGAACATTGAATTTGAAGTGAGTCAGGAATCCCAGATTCAAATTCTTGCTCTGTTACATAATGACCTTATAAAAATTATTTTATCTCTCTGGGTTTGTTTATAAAAGTGAGAAGTTGACTATTCTATTTTAGCAACAAAACAACCCAATAACATAATGATGTGTTGCTTTAGGGTAGTTCTATTCTCTAAATATGGTGATTTATATTATTTATATAGATAAAATGATGCAATATGGCATGCTGAAAAAGGTGTTGGTCTTGGATTCCAGAAGACCAGAGTTCAAATCTTGCCACTGACTTCCTACCTATGTGACCCCAGACAAGTCCATAACCTCTATGAGCTTTATGCAATGTCCTTTTACTTATCTAAGAAGTCAGAGATGAGAAGTGATCTGCTTTGGTGAAGGGAGTTCCCACAATGGGGAGTTCTCACACTAGGGAATTCCCACACTGGTGAGTTCCCTAGAGCTATGTAATCATAAGGGCAGCTAGGTGGCACAGCAGATAGAATGCTGGTCCTAGAGCCAGCATGAGTTCAAATCTGGACTCAGACAGCTGTGTGACCCTGAGCAAGTCATTTAACTGTTTGCCTCAGTTTCTTCATCTGTAAAATAAACTGCAGAAGGAAATGGCAAGCCACTCCAGTATCTTTGCCAAGAAAATCCCAAATGGAGTCACAAAGAGTCAGACAAGACTGAACTGACTGAACGACAACAACATGAAATCACAGGTTCTTTACACGCTCACACATAAACAAACATTAACAGAGGAGGTTTTGTTTTTAAAATGTAAAAACACACATCCTGAAAAATATTCTCTGCAGATTATATGCCAGAGCAAAACTTTACCCGGGGACAAAAATAAAAACAGCATAGCAAGTTTAAGATAAAGTCTCTTAAAAGAATAGACTTTGCCTGCAGAGGTCCTGTGTTCCATCACCGTTAAAGAAAAATCATTCAGGTCTTTAGCTCTGTACCTACATTATAATAGAAATTAATGTTAAAAAAAAAAAAACTCCTGTTCTTTTTCCAAACACATCATCTTCCAGACAAAAAGACTGAATTTTCCAGAAAGGAAAAGACTTGCCTGGTATCTTTCCCCAATTGTTTCAGCTCTATAAATTGTTTAAACACATGTTATGTCAATAAACTTTGTTTAAAGGTCTTTAACCTAGAAATGTAACCAAAAATTACAGGGGCCATCAAGTTTAACCCATCCCTGAACATGAAGGCCTCTATAAAATACTTGACAAGTAACTGTTCATGTACTTACTTGTCAGTAAGTCACATCCTCTCACTAGATTAGAAACCCTTTAAAGAAAAAGGAAGAGGTCATTCTTCCTCTTTCCTGGTACATAACAGGCGCTTAATAAATATATGTCATGCAATTTATAGGCACTTTTGCATCCCAATCAATCAACTAAGATGAATTAGACACTGACAATATACAAGAGTAAGGCCAAAGTCACTATACATGAAGAATGACAAGTGTTGAGTTCATGTTAGTTAAAGGACACAAGGTTAATGTATGTTTCAAGCTGCCCTGTGTTCAAGAAAGCATGCAACTGTATAGGCATTTCTGAGTCAACCTCTCTGGCCATGAAAACTCATTTTTAAATTCTTGACATCTGCGCAATGTTATTCTTCAATCCAGAACATTAACATAATTCTTCATATTTCATTCCCCTTTGAGAAGCCAGCATTTAAAAAATGATTACACTGCACAGAATGAAACTCAAAACACTATACAATGAGACAGATGTGTGCCCATGTGTGCACATCACCCCAGCACTCAAGTGTTTATATCTAAAGCTATTCCCTGGCATCCTCACATCAAAATAAGACACTATGATTATGAACCAGCTGCATGATCATGACTTAATAGGCAAGGAAAATGCATTTGGCCATTTTCAGGGCATATAAAAAGAGAAAGACCTTGTCAAACAAGCTTACCACTAAAGGTCAGACAAAGAGTTAAGTGTAAATTCAATCAAACATTTGTAAAAATTCCTTCACATGCATTCATGCATAATTAACAGTGTATTAATGTTCTAAAATATCTATTCTAAAGTGTCCAAGAACTAATTAAATCTCAGAATACCCCAGAGAGTAGAAATGTTATCAACCACATTAATAAAGTTCATAGAACAGTTGTCAGAATAGAAGACTGATAAGGGAGTACATTCTGGGCTCTGCCATCAATTTATTCTGCCTTGCAAATACAGCAGTTTAAAAGAAAAACTGTTAGACTCACAAAAATTCAATGTGACCTGCTGAATATGCATTGGCCAATTTTAATGCATTTCTTTCTTGGCCACCATCCAAAGGAGGAATAGACTGTTGCAGAAAGTAATGAGTTCCCTGTCACTGAAAATGTTTAAGCTGAGGCTAGAAGACCACTTGACAGAGATGCTATAAGGGATCCATTCTTCAAGCAGGATGAAATATGAGTCAGAAAGATCCCAGGATTCTTCATGAGAAACCATCACAAACAAGCCCTACCACAGCTCCTAGGCCTCAGAGAGCTATATCTGGGAGGAGCCATAAGGACATAGAGAACAGCCAACAGGCTTTTCACAGATTTATTAGTCCCTGCTTTGCTCCGCCTTGACGCCACTTCCACTGTCTGCCACCCTAGGTTCTCCAGGATCCACTCCTAACTCTCTGGGCTTTGCCACCACACCCCCACTACTTAGCTCCCTTTAAATGTTGTCTCCTCCCATTAGAATGTAAGCTCTCTGCCAGGTGATGGACTGATGTAGACCTGGCAAAGCATATGAATATACTGGGGTGGCAACTTGGTACAATGGAAAGACCAATGGCTATGTAGCCAAAGGTCTGAGGTTCAAATCCTGCCTCTGTCACTTGCTTCCTGTGTGACCTTCATTCCCTCATCCACAAAATGAATGAGCTAGGACGAGATGCTCTCCAAGGTTCTTTCCAACTATAAATCAATGTCAACGAGAATTCAGCATTCATGTGATATCCCATTCCCATTTTAGATGACTGAATTGTGAGAAAAATTCTTTCTTGTATTGAGCCAAGAGTTGCTTCTCCATAATGTCTACCCTTTGCTCATAATTCTGTTTTCTAGAGCTGAGGTTTTTTTGTTGTAGTTGGAAGGCAGGACACAGAAAGAAATTAAGGAATTCAGGACAGGGGCATGATTTTTGAATCCCAGAGAAGGTCAGGAAAAGGACAGGGAGGAATAAAAGCAGACTAGCTTGGGCCCCTCCACAAAACAGAAGTCCACCAACTGGAGAAGGGAGATAGGTAAGCAGGTGGTGAATGTGGTACACTCTTCCAGAGCATAGAGGCCACATTCAGGAAGGAAGTTCCAGCATGAGCCAGTAGTAGAGGGACATGGTTTTGAAATCCAGAGGAAGTCAAGAACAAGGGTATGAGAGAAATGAATGAAGAGAGGAAGATGGCCTCAAGGTATTAAACCTAGGTAACTAGAAGGAAGTCACTATGACAGAAATAAGTATGGAAAAAAGATGAATTGAGTGGGATTGGGGGGTAGGGGAGGGTGGGAGAGAAATGAGAGGGCAGAAGGACGATGATTTCCATTTTGGAAATATTGATTCCAAGATTCCTATGGGATATCTACATGGAAATATCCAATAGCAGTTGTAATACAGGCCTGAAGAAGAAGAAAAAGATGAGAGTTGGATATGTAGGTACTGACATCACCTGCATAGAAATAAATGACTCTACAGGAGCAATGGAATCACCAAGACAGAGTGAATAAATGAATAAAGAGAGAAAGAGGGCCTGAAACAAAGCCTTGAGCAACACACAGAGTAAGAGACAAAGCATAGAAGAGAACCTAGAAAAGGAAACAACCATGAAAGAAGAAACCCTTTCTGAGAAGGAGCAACCAAAAAAAGAGAGAAAAGAAAAAAACAAACACACACACAAACATAAAGGAGAGAGTATCGTGCAGGACGGGGTGGTCAACACTGTCAAAAGATATAAAAAGGTCAAGAAAGATGAGGACTGAGAAAAAGCTGTTAGATCTGGCAGATCACTGGTAACTCAGGAGAGAACAGCTTTTGTTAAGTGTTGAATTCACAAGTGAGAACAGAATGAGTTTAGAAATGAGTTAGAGAGGGGAAAAAAAGATAAGAGTTTGATAACTTGAGGAGATGGTAGGTCAAGTGAAGGTTTTGTGTTTTGTTGTATGTGTATATATATATGTGTGTGGGGGTTTTTTCAATGTTAAATTATTATTTTTCAGGTTAAAAGTTTTCAAAATACATACGTACAAGATAAATAGAACAAATTACATTCAGAGGATTATTCTACTGCAGTATACATAAATACGCATGGCCTGTTTTCTATGCGTGTATATATATATATTTATGTGTGTATATATATAATCTATACACACATATATTTATGTATATTGTGTATATGTATGCATGTATGTACATATATAAAAGAAAAGGGAGACCTGGGTATAAGTAGAAAGCAAGGAATGAGTCAATATATGAGGAAAGACTGAAGATTACAAAAAGTATATAAATGAGGAGGCAAGTTGCCAGAGGGAATGGAAGTAGACAGAATCAAGCACTCAAAGGGGGTTTATGTTGGTAAAAAGGGTCACCTTGAGGAGACTCAAGTGAAAGAGGAGAGAAAAGTTGATAATCTCAGAGGGGTTTTCAGATAGAGAATAGAGAATGACCTCAATTTTCTCAAGGAAAGTATAAAGTAGGGTTCTATACTAAGAGGCAGATATAAGGAATGGTAGAAGATCCCTAAGGAGCAAAAACACTTTGAATAGCTGTTCTCTGAAGTGTAATAGTTAAAGGGAAGATTAAAATGAACTAGTAAAAGAACTGTAATATAGTAGTGAGGTCCCAGTAGAGATTAAATTACATAAATTTGTTGTGGACCCAAAAGGTATGGTTCTGTCACTTCCATCCCACTGAAAGACCAGACTTAAAGAGTAGTCATTAATGATTTGATAATATTTTGTAAAGAGTTTTGAAGTGCAATGTCCACTTTATCAATCAAATTATCAATGATTTGCACAAAGGTAGAGATGTCATGGTTCTCAAATTTGTGAATGACACAAAGCAGGGAGTAAAAGCTAACATGTTGGACTGAGTCAAGCAAAAGACAAAAATAAATGCTGGGGGGACTGTGGGAAGACAGGCACTACTGGAGCTATAAATTGGTTAAACCATTCTAAAAACAATTTGGAATTATAATTAAAGTTACAACATACATAACCTTTGACCCAATAATACAAACACTAAGTATATCACTCCCCAGGGAGGTCAAAGACAAAGGGTAAGGATCCATACGCACAAAAATTTGTGTAGTAACATTTTTGTAATAACAAACAACTGAAGGGAAAATAAGTGTTCAATGACCAAGCAACGGCTTAAAACTTGGAGTGTATGACTATAAGATTATTACCATGTCATGAGAAATAACAGATGTGAAAAACTCAGAGAAAATTGGTCAGACTTATATCAAAGGATCACAGATCTAGAGGTGGAAGGGAGCTCAGAGTTGACCTTTCCCAACCCCCTCATTTTCAGATGAGGAAGCCAAGACTCAGAACAGGTGAATTATTTCCCAAGGTCATAAATGTAGTGTCAGATCGGATATGAGAAGTAGTCCTTTGACTCGGTGGCCAATACTCTTTCCACTGAGCAGTATAAACCCATACTACGTGAAGTTAACAAGACTGGGAAAACAGTATGGAAGGAGGTCAGAATCCTGATTCATGCATTAACCACATGTGACTTCAGAAAAACTTATGTTGAAACATGCCTCCTACCTACTGGCAAATAAGTGACAAAGAAGAGATACAGAATGAGGAATACATGATCAATGTGTCGACATGCTTGCTTGACTGCATTTATTTGTTGGAAGAGAAGGTTCTTTGGAGGGGAGGCGAGGGCAGTCACTGAAAAGTAAAAGTGACATTAAAAATAAGAAAAGCTAATTAATAAAACTTCTTTCCTTAAGTCAGTCAGGTTCCACAAAATTTTGATGGCTGGTATATTGGGAAGAATATAATGTGATTAAAATTAATAGAAATCAATGAAGCTTACACTTGCTTTTCAAAGAAAGGTTACCCAAGATGGGAAAGATGTGGCTAAGCAAATATATATCTGAAAAAAGATCTGGAGGGGTTAGTGGATTGCAAGCTGAATATGAATGGGACAATGTGATGTAGTAGAGACGGTACTGGATTTGAGCAAGGAACAAGCAGATTCAAATTTTGTGAAAGTCAACTTAACTAACCATGTGAGCAAATCATTAAACCTCTCAGCCTCAATTTTTTCATCGACAAAATGATGAAAATAATAGCAACTACCTCACAAGATTATTGTGAGGATCAAATGATAAAAGAAATATAAAGAACTTTACAAAACATAAAGTGCTATATGAATGTTAGCTATCATTATAATTATCATTTTGAATTGCTAGCATGACAAGACAGCCAAAACAGCTAATTTCATGTTAGTCTTCTTTAAGAGAGACAAAGTTTCTGAGTCTGGGGATGCACAGTCTGGCCTGGTTATACCACATAGCTAAGACTGTGCTCATTTCTGAGTGCCATATTTTAAGAAAGATACGGATATGCTCATACGTCCAGCGAAGGGTAGTTCAGATGGTGAAAGGCCTTGAGATCACGCCATATGAAGATCAACTGGAGGACCTGGGGATTTAAGCCCAGAAAAGATTCTGGGGCATCTAACAGCTATGACCAAGTATTTGAAGAGATATCTTGGGGAAGACAAATTCACCTTCTACTTAGTACAAGGCAGAACTAAGACAAATGGGCGGAAATTGCAAAGAAACAGATTTAGGTTTGACATCAAGAGAAAAAACAAACAAACATCCTAACAATCAGTTATTCAAAATGGAAGGGGCTGCCTTGGTTACTAATTTGTTTTGCTTCAGTGAAGATTAGAGGACTATTTGTTGAGTACGTTAAAGAAGAAATCCTTGTTTGGGTACAGATTGCACCTGATAGCCTATCATAACCTCCCAACTCAGCTTCTATGATTTCATAAATCACTGAAATTGAGTAAAACATTTTGCTCAAGTATATTTTACATGATCTGCTGTTAAGCCAAGTCTCTCCCATCATGTACTTAAGAAGTTGATTATCCAACAGCTAGCTGTTGCAAATGGATATAGCATTGGATCTGGGCTCAGACACTCACTAGCTGTGTGGTCCTGGGCAAGTCACTTAACTTCTGTCTGCATCAGTTTCCTCATCTGTAAAATGGGGATAATATTAGCACCAACCTCCCAAGGTTGTTGTGAGAATCAAATGAGATCAAATTTGTAAAGCACTTTTCAAACCTTAAAACATTACAGAAGTGGTAGCTATGTTATTTATTATCATCATCATTATTAGCATTATTATCATCATCATTATCTGACCCAAGTGGATCACTTTACATTTACTCCTATGCAATATCATCATGTTGGGATGTGGACATTATTGCAGTCTGTCCAAATTTTTTGGATTCTGATTCCATCACTGAACATGGCCAATAGTCTTCTCATCTTTGTCACTTACAAGTTTGCATGACTTCTAAATATCATTATTCACATCACTGACAAAACTGTAGTAACATAAGACAAGAGTAAAGGTAGGGTTTTGCTGCTTAATCTTAAACTGTATTATTTAAGACCTCCCAAAAGGTCCCTCATACATTAGTTAACAATACTCAGGCACAGACATTCAACTTACCTAACCATACAATCATTCAACACAGATATCATGAGAAAAGTGATCACTGCTTTGCTTCTAAGTGCTCATAAACCATGTATTTAGCAAACTGCTTTAAAATTTCACCAAGCATTAACAACAAGATCATTTTCCCATAGTTTTAAGAACTAGAGCTCTCATCTTTTTTGATATCTAGAAAAGTACTTTTACCACTATAAAAACTACTTTTGCCTACCTCCATTTTTTTCATCATCTATCCTGTTCTCTGAGACACCTCAAAGATTATTGACAACAGTTCAGTGATCACATCTATTAATTCCTTCCATCCCCCAGAATGTAATTCAACTGGACCAGAAGACATGAATATAAAACAGCACAATGGAGTTGGCAACAACGATCAATGGGAGCACAGAGTGAACTGAAGTGCTATTGCCCTTCAGCGCCTCACAGACCCCTCAATCTGCTCTGCTCTCTTAAGGGGGTTATTCATTGGTAATCACCTCAAGAAAAAATTCCAACCTCTATTCATAATACTATTCTGTAAGCTATGAAACTGATACATGTATACAACTACAACACTGCTAATGGAAAGAATAAAAAAAAGGAAACTGAACTGCATGATTATAGTGAATAACATTGTTCCTAGAAAACAATGGAGAGAATGCACCTCCTTCTCTTTATGGCAAGAAGACTACGAATATGGAATATTGTATTCACTGTTACAGATAGAAGACAAGTTAAGCTGAAATGCCTTTTTTCCTCTTTCTTTTTAAATCTTTGTTATAAAACATGAATCATTAGAAAGGGGAGAAGAGAGAGAGATATTCAGAAATGAATGTAATATAAAAACAAAGGGCAACAAATAAAATAAGATAAAATTCTCTCAAAAACAAAGAAAAGGTCTTCCGAGGGCAGAGCCAAGATGGCAGAGTAGAGGAAGCACTACAGCAGAGTTCCCAATAATCCCTAACAAAAAATTTAAAATAGTGCCTCAAATTGAATTCTAAAGAGGCATAGATAACAAAAGTTCAGAGTGAGCCATTTTTTCCAGCCCAAGACAACTTGAGAGGTTGGCAGGAAAGGTCTGTGACACTGGGATAGGGCCCACATGGCTGCAACAATCAGCAAGAAGTCTTGAAGGCAGTAGCATCAGCAACAGCAGCTTCAGGAGATCCCAGAGATGGTAAGGGTATTGAATACCTGATCAAAAAGATCTTCTGTCCCTGGGCACAAGACAGGGCACTGATTGGCAACTCCATTGTATATACCCACTTCTGGGTCCCAGTTTCAGGATGGAGAGAAGCATTTTGGGTCCCAAAGGATCAGGGACCCTGAGAAGTATAATTTTCAGTCACAAGGGAACAGAGGCCCTAAGGAGCAACAATACTTGCAGCTAGAAGGGATCAAGGCCTTTCTTGAGTGAGGACCGAGTGCAGACTCTGAGAACAGTGACCACACTTTTCTCTGGATCACACCACCTTGAAAGCACTGAAAACTTCCAAACCCCCAAAACTAGCTCATGCTTTTTGGTGCTATTGTTTTCAGAGCTAGTTAAAAGGACTTTACAGATACAGAGGGCATGGATGTGAGTCAATTACATTGGGATGCTCTCAAACAAAAAAAAAAAAAAAAAAAAGGTTGGGTACCAAAGAAGGATACACTGGGATAAGGTAAAAGGTAGAAAAAGAATGGAGAAAATTATCTTACATAAAAGAGGTATGCAAGGAAGAACTTTTTTTACAGTGGAGGGGGATATAGGAGGAACAGGACTTACTTAAACCTCACTCTCACCTGAATTAGTTCAAAGCAGAAAGAATATATATATATATATATATATATGTATATGTATATGTATATATACATAATCAACTGGGTATAAAAATCTATCTTACCTAACAAGGAAATAGAAAGAAAAAGAATAAAAGAAAAAGGGAGGAGTGGTAATAAAAATGGAGCAGATTCAGGGAGAGAGTGGTCAGAAGCTTTCCAGAAAGGACACAGTAATAAGAAAGAAGGATAAATAGAAGAAAACAGGATGAAAGAGAATATAAAATTAGTAATCGTAATCGTGAAAGTGATAAATTCACCGATAAAATGAAAGCAGATTGAAGAATACATTAAAAACCATCTGACAATGTGTTGTTTACAAGAAACATACTTGAAACAGAAAGATACACAGAGATAAAATAAGGGGCTACAACAGAATCTACTGTTTCAGCCGATGTAAAAAAAAAAGGTAGGGGTAGCAGTCATGATCTCAGATAAAGCAAAAGTAAAAATAGACCTAATTAAAAGAGATAAGTAGGAAAACTACATCTTGCTAAAACGTACCATAAATAATGAAGTAATAGAAAAACAAAACATATATGCACCAAATGCCACAGCATCCAAATTCTCAAAGGAAAAGTTAAATGAATTACAGGAGTAAATAGAAAGTAAAACTACACTACTGGGGGGGGGGCCTGTACTTTCCCCTATCAAAGCTAGATAAACCGAACTATAATACAAATAATAAAAGAAATTAAGGAGAAGAATAGAATTTCAGAAAAATTAGATAGGATAGAACTCTGCAGAAAACTGAATGGGAATAGAAAAGAATATAACTTTTTTTTCCCCAAGGCAACTGGTGGTAAGTGACTTGCCCAGGATCACACAGCTAGTACATCTCAAGTGTTTGGTCTGAGGCCGGATTTGAACTCAGGTCTTCCTGACTTCAGGGCCGGTGTTCTATCCACTGTGCCACCTAGCTGCCCCGGAATATAACTTTTTGTCAGCTGTGTATGGAATCTTCACAAAAATTGATTATGTATTAGGGAATAAAAACCTCACTAACAAACCCAGAAAAGTAGAGATACTAAATATACTCTTTTCAAGCTATAATGCAATAAATTATGTTCAAAAAAGTCCTCTGAAGCATAGATTAAAAATTAATTTGAAACTAAATAATCTAATCTAAAAGAGTGAGTGGGTCAAAGAACAAATCATAGAAACAATAATTTCATTAAAAATAATTGACAACAAGACAACAAAATAAAATGTATGGGATGTAGTCAAAGAATTACTTTGGGGAAAATTTGTATCTCTAAATGTGCACATCAATAAAAGAGAGAAAAAGTACACGAGTGACTTGGGCATACAACTGAAAAAAACAAACAAACAAAACTTTGCATTATCTGTAATGAAGATAAACTAGTAGCCTTCCCAATAAGATCAGGGGTGAAGCAAATACAATGCTGTTCATTATTACCACTATTACTTAACATCATACTAGAAATTCTAGCTATAATAAGACAACAAAAAGAAATTAAAGGAATAAGTATAAGCAAGGAGGAAACAAAACTACCATTTTGCAGATGATATACTTGAAGAATCAATTTAAAAACTAGTTGAAATAATTAATAACCAGCAAAGTTGCAGGATATAAAATTAACATATATAAATCATCAACATTTCTATATATTACCAACAAAATCCAGCAGGAAGAGATAAAAAGAGAAATACCATTTGAAATAACTGTAGACAATATAAAATACTTGGGAGTCTACTTGCCAAGACCAATCCAGGAACTATATGAAGACTATTACAAAACACTTTTCACACAAATAAAGACAGATCTAAACAACTAGAAATATATTAATCGCTCATGGGTAGGCTGAGCCAATACAATAAAAAATAACAATTCTTCCTAAATTAATTTACTTATCCAGTGTTATACTGCTGGGAAAACTACAAAGTGGTTTGGCAGAAACCAGGCATACACCAACCTCTCACACCATATACTAAAATTAGGTCAAAATCTAGACATAAAGGGTGATATCCTAAGTAAATTAGGATACATGGAAAATAAAGTCTCAAGTTTTACCATTAGATCTATAGATAAGAGAAGAGTTCATAACTAAACAAGAGATAGAGAAGAACATGCGAAGTAAAATAGATCATTTTGATTACATGAAACTAAAAAGGTTTTACACAAACAAAACCAATATAGTCAAATTAGAAGGAAAGCAGGAAACAGGAAATTTTTATAACAAGTTTCTCTGATAAAGATCTCATTTCTCATATATATAGGGAACTAAACCAAATACATATATATATATATATATGTATGTATGTATATATGATTCAGTCCCCAATTGATAAATAGTCAAAGGATGTGAAGAGGCAATTTTAAGAAGAAAAAAAAAAGCAAAGCTATCAATAGTCACATAAAAAAATGCTTGAAATCACTATTGATTAGAGAAATTCAAATTAAAACAACTCTGATGTACTACCTCATACCTATCAGGTTAGCTAACCTGACAGAAAAAGAAAATGATAAATGCTAAGAAAGGATGTGGAAAAGTAGGTACACTAATGCACTGTTGGTGGAGTTGTGAACTAGTCCAATTATTCTGGAGAACAATTTGGAACTATGCCAAAATGGTCATAAAAATGTCTATATCATTTGACCCAGTAATACCACTACTATGTCTGTATCTTGCAATCCAAGAAAAGGCAAAAGGACCTTTATGTACAAAAATAGTTATGGTAACTCTTTTTGTGGTAGCAAAGAATTGGAAATTGAGGGGATGCCAATCAACTGGGGAATGGCTGAACAAGTTGTGGTATATGATTGTGATATTATAAGAAGGAACAAGTAGGATGGTTTCAGAAAAATCTGGGTAGAGTTATATGAGCTAATGCAGAATGAAACGAGCAGAAATAAGAGAACACAGTGTACACAGTACACAGTAACAGTAACAATAATAGTGTGAGGAGATTAATTAGGAATGACTTAGCTACTCTGACCAAGACAATGATCAAAGACAACTCCAAAGGACTCGTGATGAAAAATGCTATTCAGAGGGAGAGAACTGATGAATACTAAGTGAAGACTGAAGCATACTTTTTAAACTTTCTTTATTTTCCTTGGTTTTCTGTGTGTGTGCATGTGTGTTTTCTTTAATGATATAGCTTATATTGAAATATATTTTGTGTGACTTCACATGTAAAATTAATATATTGTTTGCTATCTCAAGAGGGGCGAGACAGGAAGAGAGGAAGAGAATTTATAATTCAAAATATTAGAAAATAAAGGTTTAGAAATTTTAACATGTAATTGGGAAATATTTGACAAATAAATAATATGTATATATATATTATATATATATATATATATATATTTTTTTTTTAAAGTCAATGATCCAAGACAATTCCAAAGGACCCACAATGAAAAACGCTATCTACTTCCACAGAAAGAAGTGATGGACTCTGAGTACTGATTGAAACATCCTTTTTTCACTTTCTTTATTTTTATTTTTCTTGCTTTTTCTTGTTTTTTGGTGTTGCTTTTGTTCTGGTGACATGACTAATATGGAAATATGTTTTACATGACTTCACACATATAACTGATACCATATTGTTTACCATATCAATGGCTGGGGAAATGGTAAAGGGAAGGGAAAAAATTTAGAACTCAAATTTTTTCAAATGAATGTTTAAAATAAATAAGTGATTTTTAAGAAGAAACCAATATTTATATTTAGTGTTTTCAGGAGGGAATTACTTCCCATCATTTCAAGGAAACTGATGTGTTTTTCAAAATCCTGATAATTATTCTAGAAATGAGAAGAAATGTTGTGCTTCTCCTATAAGAATTAATGGTTGACAGTCAACACAGATACATTACTGGTTCAAAGCAATCCACTGATACCAAGTCAAGAACACTGACATGCAGAGTCAAATATTAAGGTCAACACTTCCAGTAATTGAGATAATAGCATACAGGAAAGAAGCAGTCATGATCCAATCAGACAGTCTTATTTATAACTACTGCCATGTTATAAGTGTGTGCTCATGGCACTGTGTGCTGCTAATGGCGACCTATTCTTGCAAATAAAATAAATATTAATAAGTTTGTGTAGATAGTACACTTTATATAAATCTTATGAGTGGTATTTCAAGAAATAACAAGCTCGGAAACCAAAATAAGTCCTTAAATTGGCAATTTTTACACATAATTTTATGTAGTAGCACTAACTTTGCAAGGAGATTTGAAATGTTACATTATTTGAATACAACATAATTTTCACTAGTGTTTTCCAGTTTTTTAATTTATTATAGGCTATAATTCTTTGTAAATACTATTAAACTTAATATTTCTTATTTATTAAATGAAATTTCTCAGCTATCAATAATAATGAGTAAAGAAATTGAAGATAAACCAGCTGGCTTGTGGCCAGATACATCTTAAATCACCGTCACAACATATTTTGACTTAAATCACTGTCACAACATATCACAAAAAAGTAAACCATGCATTTATTATTATATCTTTTTTATTAAAGTAAAATTTGACATTTTTAGTATAATCTCATCATATAAAAATGATTCACTGTTTATTATTATGATTGCTCATTATTTTTCATAACATTTTATTTGTGTATCTTAAATAATAAAGAGTAACTTATGATTTGGTGAGCTCCAAGAATTCTCAGGAATTCTGATTTCTCATTCTCAAATCCTGTAATCTGTTAAGGAATTTGGAAACACTAAATTGTACTATGTATCTCTACTCTGTGCCACTCATTTGTCTGACTTACTCAAGATCACACACACACAAACACACACACACACACACAAACACACACACACACACACACACACACAGACCCCCTAATAAATGTGTGAGATGTGTTTGAACTCAGAACTGATTAAAAATCCAGCACTTTATTCAATAAACCATCTAGCTGACCCACTACTTCCCGAGGCAGAAATTTTCACTTTTGGATAATACAAGAGTTAGAAAGTTCTCTTACATTGGGTCAAAAATCTGCCTTGGGGCTCTATTCACACAACTGCTTTGATCTCTTTCTGCTTTCTTGGGTCAAGCAGAAAAAGTTCTCTTTCATACCACGTCATTTTAAATACCTGAAGAAAGCTATCCCTTTCCTCCCCAAGTCTTTCCTTCAACCAATTCTCATTTGATATAGCATTGTGGTCCTTCACTATGCTACTTGTTCTCCTTTGTATGCTCTCCAAACTCAGAATCTAATTCAAAAGGGATGTCAGAGGCATCTTATCCATCTTGTACCCAACTAAGAATCATCTTCATCATTATGTAACTTTAAGGTTTGCAAAGCACTTGTCATATATTATCTCACGCTATGATATATTTAACAAGTGACCATCCAGACCCTACCTGAATATTTCCAGTGAAGGAGAATTCTCTACTATTCAAGATAGCCTCTTCTACTTTTTGACAGCTTATCATTGTCCTTCCTATAAAAGTAGTCTGGCAAGCACAGAATACAATGACTATCCCACTTCATATAGTTTGGATACTTTGTCTTAAGGAAGCCTAAGGCATAATTGGCTCATCTGGCTACCTTGTCACTGCTGATTCACACAAATCTCATTATCCACTAAAAACGCCTCCATCTTCTATTTGTCAAGTTAACTTTTTTTAATCTACATGTAAATATTATATATATATTTTATATATACACATATATATTTTATATATACACATATATGTTTATACATAGTAGCATAAAATTTCATTTTATTAGATTCAGTTCAATAATATGATCTATGAAGATCTTCTTGGATCCTGGCTCTATAATGCAGATCTTTCCAGTTTTGTGCCATCCGCACAAAAAAATTACCCATGCCTCTGTCCAAGTCACATTGACTATCAGAGGACCAAGGCCAGATCCCTAAAACATTCCTCTGTAACCCTCCAAAATGACATTGACCTATCCATTATTCATCTTTGGGTCCCATCATTCAACTAGTTCTTCATCCACCTAATTCTACTATTATTTATCCACTAAAGACAGAATAATAAACTCTATCAAATGCTTTGTGGAAATCTATGCAAACTATGCACACAGGTCGCCCTTATCCATCAGTCTAGTAACCCTGTGAAAAAAGGAAATGACAATATTCTGACAGAATCAATTATTGATGAAATTGAGCTATCTGTTAGTGATACCTTCTCTTTCTCTTAGTCATCTAAATTTGACATTTTCAGTCACTCAGAGACTGTGTCAATCAGGCTGAATTCATTAGGAGACCCCAGAGAAGTCATATAAAAGTCAGTACTTTAACAGGGAACATGAAAAAGTTTAAAATCCATTAGGTGGGTGCATTGTTACTTAACTAAGAATTAAAATATCATATTTAATCTACAAACTGTTAAATACTTATTACTAAATTACTTATTAAACACTAAATTACTTATTACACATCCTCAAATAAATTTAAATCGTCTCCAAAATTAATATATCCCACAGAAGGAAAGGAAATTTACCAAGGTAATTCAAATTCCTTGCAGTCAAAATATGTCATTATATTATTTAAGAGTTTAACATATTCTTTTCAAAGAGAATGCCTCTTTATGAATAAAGATAAAGGAAAATTATTTAAGATGGAATATGTTTGCCTTTCCTATTTATATAAAAACATAAAAATTGGGGGCAGCTAGGTGGTTCAGGGGGGCTGCTAGGTGATACAGTGGATAGAGCACCAACCCTGGAGTCAGGAGGACCTGAGTTCAAATCCGGCCTCAGACACATAACACTTACTGGCTGTGTGACCCTGGGCAAGTCACTTAACCCCAATTGCCAAAAAAAAAAATTGTTATTTTGGGCAGGATCCATGTCCCAATACTGTTTCTGACTATAGCCACACAGAACCTCAGGATGTGTTTTGGAGGGCAAATTAGAATAATCTCCAAAACAAAATGAGCTGCCCAAAGGAGGAGTGAGTTCATCACTAGATTTTCAAGCAGGTACTGGATGGCCATTTAACAAGGAAGCTGTAGACAGGAGTCATACTTTGTGAACAGGCTGGGTTATGTGGTCTCTAAGGGTTTCTAAGTCAAAATGTTTCTGAAATCAGTCTTCTTTCTTATTTAGTAAATTCCCTGGAAAAGGGAACAAAAGCTACTCTTAGTCTACTTAGCTCCAGTGTAATCAGTCAATCACTCTCTATCAGTACAACTCACTGCAAGTGACGGAAAAGTATAAAGGACTAGAGAAAAATGACTGAGATTTCAAGCCTAGATGACAGAGAATAACACAATTTAATAAAAATAAGGAAGTTGAGGGAAATTGCTAGTTTAAATAGGAAAATTGAAAACTTACTTTCAGCCCTGTTGAGTATGTTGTGTCAATGGAACATCCAAATAAAACCATATAGGAAATAAGAGCATAAGACCTTGGCGAAAAGGACAGTGAAGGGAATGTACTATACTACTCCATATGATGGAGTTCAATTCACAGAATATTAGGGTTGTAAGGAACCTCGGAAGCCATTTAGTATAACCCATACCTGAATATGAATCCTCTCTACCATATAACTGACAGGCCTGCAACTACTGCTTAAAGATCTGCAATTAGAGAGCACCCATTACCTCCTAAGACAGTTCATTACTTTTTTGAATAGTTTAATTGTCAGAAAGTTTTTTTTTTCCTTCATACCAAAGCAAAAATTAACCTCTTTTTAATTTCTTCCTATTGGTTCTAATGCTACCCTCTGGGACCAAGCAGAACAAATCTACTTACTCTTCTACACCAGTCCTTCAGATATTTAAAGGCAGCTATCATATATCCCATAAGCCTTCTCTTCACAAGGCTAAATGTCTTCAGTTCTTTCAAATCAACCCCTTTTTCAATTCAACCCATTTTTAACCACATGCATGTGTGAACAAGTATTTTTACTTTGTTTTTGTTTTAAATGAAAAATACTACAATAAATGCAATGAAAAATACTAAAATAAATGCAATGAAAAATAATATTTAAGACTCTCTAGGGTTGAACAAAATATTGCAAACTTTTATCCAAATAAAAAATTCTAACACAAATTAAGTTTATATATTATTACTATGGTATGGTAAATATCTTCAAAGTCATAACATTTAATTTAAAATGTTACTTATATTCAGCAAAATTTCTAAAATAAATAAATTTAAAATGAAGACTTCTAGATAATAAATAGTAATCACATGAGTATTTCTTTTCTTTCTTTCAGAATGACCCACAAAAATATTAACAATTATTTTACAATTATAGGTAAGTATTTTACAATTATATAATATAAATTTTAATTTGGAGTTTTGGGGGGACAAAAGTTATCATTTTAGTTATTATAAACATTTAATGAATAAATCTAAAATGATACTATGAGTTCTTGTTTGTTCAGTTGTTTTCAGTTATGTTCAATTCTTCATGACCCCTTTGGGGTTTTCTAAGTAAAGATACTGGAGTGGTTTGCCACTTTCTTCTCCAGCTCATTTTACAGATGAGGAAACCAAGGCAAGCAGGGTTAAATGACTTGCCCAGGGTCACAAAGCTACTAAGTATCTACGGCCAAATTTTAACTTAGGACAATGAGTCTTCCTGATTCCAGGCCTGGTACTCTACCCACTGCACCACCTAGCTGCTCCAATATTGTGAGTAGTAAATTTAATTACCCTGGAGACTCATAACACATTTTCGTTGTTTTGAAAGGGGTTTACAGAACAAAAGTGTTGGGAACTAGAGTCCTAGGCAGCCGAACAATCCCTTGTAACAACGACTAAAAAAGAAAGAAAAAGAAAAGAAACAATTCAATAAAACTAACCAAGACATAAATTATGTCTATGTTAAAAAAATACATAGAAAAGAATAGAAGTTAGGCCAGAAGGAAACACAGAAAGGCAGGACAGTTTTGAAAGTTATATGATAAATATTACATAATCTTAAAAGGAAAAGCAAACTGTATGTGATGGAAATTTACCATTTCACATACAATCTTTCTTCTGCTTTGTCTATAGAAATGCTCATTTTTTCTTGAGTTTTATTAAATTGAGAATTTTAAAAACATATAAGCAGTTCAGTCGCCTCTAAATGAGAAGAAAAAAACTGCTACTATAAAAAATGAGAAGGGAAATTTATAACAAAGAAAATTTTTAAGAATTTCAGAATATATATCTATACAAGAAAAACAAATAGAATGGAAGACTATATAAACATAAGATATTCAAATTAATCTAAATAAGCTAATCTCAGAAAATAAAGTTAAATAAGTCACCAATGAAACACAAAAGAAAAAAATTGGTGAGGAAAGTAAAAGTGAAATATAATTACGAACAACCATCATGATGCTGACACACAAATGGCCTGTCTCCTTTATATAAGCTCTCATAAGGAAATTAGGTGATTTATGTAAGAGTAGATTTGGACAACTCTTCTGAAATAAAATGACTTGAATAATTTCAGAATGACATCCTTAAGACAAGAAAAGGCATTAAGTATATCATCTAGTTATGACCTCCCCAAAAAAAATCCTTTCACTAGTTTACTTTTGCTGCATTTTAATATTAAATTTTAGATAAACTTGGAGCATGTACCAAACATAATATTTTGGCCTATGATTATTCAATGAAAAAAAAGGTACATCTTGGTTTGTTACAATCATATAAAGCTAAAAAAGTCAGATGACTTCTCTGAAATGTCACTCTGTTGTTGTCTATACTTTTCATTCAAACAGCATTTAGTAACATGACTATGCCAATTAGCCTACATTTTAAGGTGTGATATAGTAAGAACAGGTGACAAAGCTATCACATGGATCCCAGGTAAAAGACAGCTGAATGTTAGATTATCTCTTGATTAACCCTAAAAGTATAGACAGCAATGGAATGACATGACTTCTTCACACAGGAAAGTATACTGAAAATCCATTTCAATTATTATCAATGAGGATCTATCAGAGAGCATCACTACATTTTCTACTACTTGTATGGACAATGAGAGTCACTATGATATGGTCAAAGTCAGGAAAACATAGATTAAAATCCTGTCTCTGACTTTTTTTTTAACATTCTTTTTTTTTATTTTGAGTTCCAAATTCTATC